>NC_084582.2:4090000-4240000 GCF_033978685.3 Nerophis lumbriciformis | reverse complement strand
GTACAAATGAAAAGCACGCACAGTGGCGGAGAATAAACCATGAAAAACAAAAAGATTATAAACATGGAACAAAAACTTACTTGGCTTGGACAAAAAAGGAGCAGCGTGAACATGGACATGAAACAATGGACAGAGCATAAATGTGGTGTGAGGTCGTCAGGCCGAACAACAGAAAATGAATGAACTTAAATACTATGGACATGATTAGTGAAAGCAGGTGCGTGACTCAAAACGTGAAACAGGTGCGTGACGTGACAGGTGAAAACTAATGGTTGCTATGGTGACCAGACAAGGGAGTGAAAAGACAGAAACTAAACAAAACATGACTTAAAACATAACATGATAATACAGACATGACAGTTACTTAGAATATGTTCCCCTAGTGTCCAAAAAACTCTAAATTAAGTCTTTGTTACTTAGAATATGTTCCCCGTACTAAAGTGTTACCAAAAACACATAACTTTGTCTTGAATTTGAAAAAAAAAATTATTTTATTTTTCACTAAAGAAGGGTTCGGTGAATGCGCGTATGAAACTGGTGGGGTTCGGTACCTCCAACAAGGTTAAGAACCACTGCTATAAGGTTATTTATTTATACGTTGATCCATTATTCAAGCAAATTTCTAAACAAACTAGCGCTAAAAATAAATCGGCTCCAGACAGATTTTTTTTTGTATTTTTGGTCCAATATTGCTCTTTTAACATTTTGGGTTGCCGACCCCTGCCCTAACCAAATAACTCTAAATTAAGTCTTTGTTACTTAGAATATGTTCCCCTAGTGTCCAAAAAACTCTAAATTAAGTCTTTGTTACTTAGAATATGTTCCCCATACTAAAGTGTTACCAAAAACACATAACTTTGTCTTGAATTTGAAAAAAAAAATTATTTTATTTTTCACTAAAGAAGGGTTCGGTGAATGCGCATATGAAACTGGTGGGGTTCGGTACCTCCAACAAGGTTAAGAACCACTGCTATAAGGTTATTTATTTATACGTTGATCCATTATTCAAGCAAATTTCTAAACAAACTAGCGCTAAAAATAAATCGGCTCCAGACAGATTTTTTTTTTGTATTTTCGGTCCAATATGGCTCTTTCAACATTTTGGGTTGCCGACCCCTGCCCTAACCAAATAACTCTAAATTAAGTCTTTGTTACTTAGAATATGTTCCCCTAGTGTCCAAAAAACTCTAAATTAAGTCTTTGTTACTTAGAATATGTTCCCCGTACTAAAGTGTTACCAAAAACACATAACTTTGTCTTGAATTTGAAAAAAAATTTTTTTTTATTTTTCACTAAAGAAGGGTTCAGTGAATGCGCGTATGAAACTGGTGGGGTTCGGTACCTCCAACAAGGTTAAGAACCACTGCTATAAGGTTATTTATTTATACGTTGATCCATTATTCAAGCAAATTTCTAAACAAACTAGCGCTAAAAATAAATCGGCTCCAGACAGATTTCTTTTTGTATTTTCGGTCCAATATGGCTCTTTCAACATTTTGGGTTGCCGACCCCTGCCCTAACCAAATAACTCTAAATTAAGTCTTTGTTACTTAGAATATGTTCCCCTAGTGTCCAAAAAACTCTAAATTAAGTCTTTCTTACTTAGAATATGTTCCCCGTACTAAAGTGTTACCAAAAACACATAACTTTGTCTTGAATTTGAAAAAAAAAAATTTTTTTTTTTTCACTAAAGAAGGGTTCGGTGAATGTGCGTATGAAACTGGTGGGGTTCGGTACCTCCAACAAGGTTAAGAACCACTGCTATAAGGTTATTTATTCATACGTTGATCCATTATTCAAGCAAATTTCTAAACAAACTAGCGCTAAAAATAAATCGGCTCCAGACAGATTTCTTTTTGTATTTTCGGTCCAATATGGCTCTTTCAACATTTTGGGTTGCCGACCCCTGCCCTAACCAAATAACTCTAAATTAAGTCTTTGTTACTGTCACGACTTGATCTTGGTAGTTTGCTTTTCCGGGATGCAACGGAAAGTTGGCACGGGCGAGACAAGAATTAAGGTACATGGCGGGTTTTAATATATCAATTTAATATATAAGAAAAAAGGGATAAATGAAAGCGCTCACAGTGGCGGATAATAAACTATGAAACCTAAAGACTATAGCAAAAAGTACAAATGAAAAGCACGCACAGTGGCGGAGAATAAACCATGAAAAACAAAAAGATTATAAACATGGAACAAAAACTTACTTGGCTTGGACAAAAAAGGAGCAGCGTGAACATGGACATGAAACAATGGACAGAGCATAAATGTGGTGTGAGGTCGTCAGGCCGAACAACAGAAAATGAATGAACTTAAATACTATGGACATGATTAGTGAAAGCAGGTGCGTGACTCAAAACGTGAAACAGGTGCGTGACGTGACAGGTGAAAACTAATGGTTGCTATGGTGACCAGACAAGGGAGTGAAAAGACAGAAACTAAACAAAACATGACTTAAAACAAAACATGATAATACAGACATGACAGTTACTTAGAATATGTTCCCCTAGTGTCCAAAAAACTCTAAATTAAGTCTTTGTTACTTAGAATATGTTCCCCATACTAAAGTGTTACCAAAAACACATAACTTTGTCTTGAATTTGAAAAATTTTTTTTTTTTTTTTTTCACTAAAGAAGGGTTCGGTGAATGCGCATATGAAACTGGTGGGGTTCGGTACCTCCAACAAGGTTAAGAACCACTGCTATAAGGTTATTTATTTATACGTTGATCCATTATTCAAGCAAATTTCTAAACAAACTAGCGCTAAAAATAAATCGGCTCCAGACAGATTTTTTTTTGTATTTTTGGTCCAATATGGCTCTTTTAACATTTTGGGTTGCCGACCCCTGCCCTAGGTGACTCTCCCCCCCCCCGCCCACACTCAATTTCTCCTCTGCCCATCACAATGTACATTGTACAAGGCAATTTTTGCACAACGAGTCATCATTCAAACAACTGAAATTGATTGGAATTGATCTCATCTTGAGGGGGACGCAGTATGGAAGAAAAAAAAAAATGTCTTTGGTTACCATCTGGTGCTCAGTCAGGTAGACTACGGCATCCCAGCTCCTTGCTCATACTCCAGAGCGGCCATCATCTTAGTTGAAGGCATGAGCTGCTAATGAAAGACAAGTGCAGATGGACTGAAGTCGGCTGTTTCTGTCCCCGAGGGAAGCGCCGAGGTCGGACTAAACAGCTGTCTCCTCTGCCTGGCAGCCATTTTGTTTCAGCATATACAAAAACATCACTTTGCAGGCACACAGAGAGTAAATTACATGGTTTACGAGAATGACATATTTTCCTTTTTTCAATCCATGGTTCAATCACCCACAACTCTAATAGGCACATCTACCGTAGGCACTTACAAACCCCGTTTCCATATGAGTTGGGAAATTGTGTTGGATGTAAATATAAACGGAATACAATGATTTGCAAATCGTTTCAGTCAGTTGAATGCACTACAAAGACAAGATATTTGATGTTCAAACTCATAAGCTTTTTTTTTTTTTTTTGCAAATAATAATTAACTTAGAATTCCATGGCTGCAACACGTGACAAAGTAGTTGGGAAAGGGCATGTTCACCACTGTGTTACATCACTTTTTCTTTTAACAACACTCAGTAAACGTTTGGGAACTGAGGAGACACATTTTTTAAGCTTCTCAGGTGGAATTCTTTCCCATTCTTGCTTGATGTACAGCTTAAGTTGTTCAACAGTCCGGGGGTCTCCGTTGTGGTATTTTAGGCTTCATAATGGGCCACACATTTTCAATGGGAGACAGGTCTGGACTACAGGCATACCCGCACTCTTTCACTATGAATCCATGTTAATGTAACACGTGGCTTGGCATTGTCTTGCTGAAATAAGCAGGGGCGTCCATGGTAACGTTGCTTGGATGGCAACATATGTTGCTCCAAAACCTGTATGTACCTTTCAGCATTAATGGCACCTTCACAGATGTGTAAGTTACCCATGTCTTGGGCACTAATACACCCCCATACCATCACAGATGCTGGCTTTTCAACTTTGCGCCTATAACAATCCGGATGGTTCTTTTCCTCTTTGGTCCGGAGGACACGACGTCCACAGTTTCCAAAAACAATTTGAAATGTGGACTCGTCAGACCACAGAACACTTTTCCACTTTGTATCAGTCCATCTTAGATGAGCTCAGGCCCAGCGAAGCCGACGGCGTTTCTGGGTGTTGTTGATAAACGTTTTTTGCCTTGCATAGGAGAGTTTTAACTTGCACTTACAGATGTAGCGACCAACTGTAGTTACTGACAGTGGGTTTCTGAAGTGTTTCTGAGCCCATGTGGTGATATCCTTTACACACTTGTTGATTCAGTACAGCCTGAGGGATCGAAGGTCACAGGCTTAGCTGCTTACGTGCAGTGATTTCTCCAGATCCTCTGAACCCTTTGATGATATTACGGACCGTAGATGGTGAAATCCCTAAATTCCTTGCAATAGCTGGTTGACAAAGGTTTTTCTTAAACTGTTCAACAGGAAAAATAAACTGTAAAAAAACAACAACAAAAAAACTAAAGAAAAACAAATCCCTTTTGATAATTGTAAAATGTTGAGAAGTTCAAGTTTAACAGACTAATAATTGAAATACTTCAATATTATTATTACTTAACTACTATTAGGTATTTCTGCAATCGTAACATGTATCGTATTTTTCGGAGTATAAGTCGCACAGGAGTATAAGTCGCACCGGCCGAAAATGCATAATAAAGAAGGAACAAAACATATATAAGTCGCACTGGAGTATAAGTCGCATTTTTTGAGGAGATTTATTTGATAAAAGCCAACACCAAGAATAGACATTTGAAAGGCAATTTAAAATAAATAAAGAATAGTGAACAACAGGCTGAATAAGTGTACGTTATATGAGGCATAAATAACCAACTGGTATGTTAACGTAACATATTATGGTAAGAGTCATTCAAATAACTATAACATATAGAACATGCTATACGTTTACCAAACAATCTGTCACTCCTAATCGCTAAATCCCATGAAATCTTATACGTCTAGTCTCTTACGTGAATGAGCTAAATAATATTATTTGATATTTTACCCTAATGTGTTAATAATTTCACACATAAGTCGCTCCAGAGTATAAGTCGCACCCCCGGCCAAACTATGAAAAAACCTGCGACTTATACTCCGAAAAATACGGTATATAAAATAAAATGAAAAATTGATAAATGATGTACTAATACACAGTATACATGTCATGTGTTTTTAAAAACCTTATACCGTATTTTTCAGAGTATAAGTCGCTCTGGAGTATAAGTCGCACCGGCCGAAAATGCACGATAAAGAAGGAAACAAACATATATAAGTCGCACTGGAGTATAAGTCGCATTTTTTGGGGGAAACTTATTTGATAAAACCCAACACCAAGAATAGACATTTGAAAGGCAATTTAAAATTAAAGCTGCAAGCAGCGTTGGTCGGGCCCGCGTATTTGGCAGGTGCTAGTCCTAAGTGTCCCAATACTTTTGTCTACTTTTAGTCTGAAGTGTCCCAAGACTTTTGTCTAGTGTACCTACCTTGTCTGCATTGTGTGGGCACGTTGGTGCTTCCTGCTTTTAAGCAGCCATCTTAAAAAAACAGCACCGCAGGAGCATCAGTGCAGCGGGTCTTTGAAGGGTCATAAAATCAAAACCGGAGCAGGTATTAAAAATCCCATCTATACTTTTAATCACAAGGGTGTAATCTCTGTCCTGTTAGTTTGAAGCCGAAAGGACAAACGCGCTCAGAGGAGATAGTTTTTGAAGGAAGGTGACCGGTTTTAACAAAAAAATTGTTTTGAAGGGGGAATAGCAAACATCCTGTAGATTTTTGCAGGGGGTTGTCAATTCATGAAATGTAGGTCTAAGTGAGACCTACATAGAGGTTTTTGTTTCATGTCTCTCCGACCTTCCCAGTGGGAGTTACAGGCAGTTATGTAGTTTTCTTCTTCCGAGGAGCAGTTTTTTGTCCGTTTTATTAAAAAATTGCTGTAGAGCAAAAATTTTTGATTTGGGGTTCGGTTTTTTCATTAGATCACAGTTTTAGCCAGTCCTGATGTGTGTGTTAAGTTTGGTGAGTTTTGAAGCATGTTAAGGGGGTCAAATTACAGCTCAAAGAGGCAAAAGTGACTGTTTTTAGTACTTTTTTGTCTTGAAGGGGGAATTGCCAACTTCCTGTAGATTTTAGCCCGACAATGTACAATTATGAAAGCTAGGTCTAAGTCAGACCTACATAGAGGATTTTGTTTCATGTTTTTCCGACCTTCCTAGTGGGAGTTACAGGCAGTGTACTTTTTTTGTTTTTATAGGGGGCGCTAAAGCGCAATTTTAATTTTTGAGGTTTGTTTTTTATAAAAAAGGCAATTTTCGCAGGTGCTGATGTGTGGGTCAAATTTGGTGAGTTTTGAAGCATGTTAAGTGGGTCAAATTAGGCATAAGGACTCCCTGTGGGAGTCCTTTTGCAATGGGCCATGGCGGGCCCTAATAAATAAAGAATAGTGAACAACAGGCCGAATAAGTGTACGTTATATGAGGCATAAATAACCAACTGGTATGTTAACGTAACATATTATGGTAAGAGTCATTCAAATAACTATAACATATAGAACATGCTATACGTTTACCAAACAATCTGTCACTCCTAATCGCTAAATCCCATGAAATCTTATACGTCTAGTCTCTTACGTGAATGAGCTAAATAATATTATTTTATATTTTACAGTAATGTGTTAATAATTTCACACATACGTCGCTCCTGAGTATAAGTCGCACCCCCGGCCAAACTATGACAAAAACTGCGACCTATAGTCCGAAAAATACGGTAATAATAGAAATTGTATACATTACTTTATATTTGCAATGCTGATGGAATGTAACACAAACGTTGTGACCTCAAAAAACGCTAAGAATAATTAAATAAGTTACATTAGTCTGTGTTACATATTTAGATGATATTTTATTACTTATGATATTACTTACTATGATATTATTAAAGTTATGAGATCCGCCCGGAGTTCCTTAAGGCTCTGGATGCTGTAGGGCTGTCTTGGTTGACAAGACTCTGCAGCATCGCGTGGACATCGGGGGCAGTACCTCTGGATTGGCAGACCGGGGTGGTGGTTCCTCTCTTTAAAAAGGGGAACCGGAGGGTGTGTTCTAACTATCGTGGGATCCCACTCCTCAGCCTTCCCGGTAAGGTCTATTCAGGTGTACTGGAGAGGAGGCTACGCCGGATAGTCGAACCTCGGATTCAGGAGGAACAGTGTGGTTTTCGTCCTGGTCGTGGAACTGTGGACCAGCTCTATACTCTCGGCAGGGTCCTTGAGGGTGCATGGGAGTTTGCCCAACCAGTCTACATGTGCTTTGTGGACTTGGAGAAGGCATTCGACCGTGTCCCTCGGGAAGTCCTGTGGGGAGTGCTCAGAGAGTATGGGGTTTCGGACTGTCTGATTGTGGCGGTCCACTCCCTGTATGATCAGTGTCAGAGCTTGGTTCGCATTGCCGGCAGTAAGTCGGACACGTTTCCGGTGAGGGTTGGACTCCGCCAAGGCTGCCCTTTGTCACCGATTCTGTTCATAACTTTTATGGACAGAATTTCTAGGCGCAGTCAAGGCGTTGAGGGGATCCGGTTTGGTGACTGCAGGATTAGGTCTCTGCTTTTTGCAGATGATTTGGTCCTGATGGCTTCATCTGGCCAGGATCTTCAGCTCTCACTGGATCGGTTCGCAGCTGAGTGTGAAGCGACTGGGATGAGAATCAGCACCTCCAAGTCCGAGTCCATGGTTCTCGCCCGGAAAAGGGTGGAGTGCCATCTCCGGGTTGGGGAGGAGATCTTGCCCCAAGTGGAGGAGTTCAAGTACCTCGGAGTCTTGTTCACGAGTGAGGGAAGAGTGGATCGTGAGATCGACAGGCGGATCGGTGCGGCGTCTTCAGTAATGCGGACGCTGTATCGATCCGTTGTGGTGAAGAAGGAGCGAGCCGGAAGGCAAAGCTCTCAATTTACCGGTCGATCTACGTTCCCATCCTCACCTATGGTCATGAGCTTTGGGTTATGACCGAAAGGACAAGATCACGGGTACAAGCGGCCGAAATGAGTTTCCTCCGCCGGGTGGCGGGGCTCTCCCTTAGAGATAGGGTGAGAAGCTCTGTCATCCGGAGGGAGCTCAAAGTAAAGCCGCTGCTCCTCCACATCGAGAGGAGCCAGATGAGGTGGTTCGGGCATCTGGTCAGGATGCCACCCGAGCGCCTCCCTAAGGAGGTGTTTAGGGCATGTCCGACCGGTAGGAGGCCACGAGGAAGACCCAGGACACGTTGGGAAGACTATGTCTCCCGGCTGGCCTGGGAACGCCTCGGGATCCCCCGGGAGGAGCTGGACGAAGTGGCTGGGGAGAGGGAAGTCTGGGCTTCCCTGCTTAGGCTGCTGCCCCCGCGACCCGACCTCGGATAAGCGGAAGAAGATGGATGGATGGATGGATTTTATTACTATTGTTGCAGTTTGTGGTTCTGTGGAATGCACCGCATCATACGGAAAATATGTTTCTAGTAATACTCTGCTCCTCTAATGTGTAACGATGAATACAAATGGTAAATTAAAAATGAATACCTCGCTGAGTGCCAGAACATTTCAAACTGAGCATTCATTTTAGTAAGATTAACGTTTTTGATACCGCTCTTGTATTATAAATATTTCAAGAGTAAACTGTTAAATGAAGTACAAAATGAAGTCCTCTTGTTAACGGGGAGTTTCAAAGCCCTTTTTCCCCGCCCGGAGCTGATCTGTTCTGAGTTGCCTCTTTCAAACCTTGGACAGAATTGACAATATTCCAGGCTAATAATTCAGACATGACTGGACAGTCCCAAAGCCTACATTGATCGGAGGTCCCCCTGCCAGGCATCTTTCATGGCCCCGAAGGTGCTGTACGGTCTTTTTCTTTGGATACATTTATTTTGCCAAAGCGAAAAGTCTTAGGGATCAATTCCGGTTGAACTCAGCCCTTTGTGATGCCTTGTAAATTAATTCTGACGGACGATGACAGCTCTTAGAATACAACTACAAGTACTGTATATTCACCATGGTGCCATGGATTGCTATCTTGAAGTATTCTGGCCTCCACTTAGAGGTCACAGCAAGAAATAGCTCTTTAGTGTTGACTATTGGCTCTGTAGATTCTTTTACAGGAATTGGGTCCTTTTACTGATTATACTGCAGGCTGAGTAGGAGTACGCGAGTGATATGAATCTAGAGCCATGCTCTCTGTGTGTTGAAGGGACTAGTTTTATGATAAAGTGAAAGGTAAAACAACAATTGTGATGGTACTCTATAGGATAGTAGTGTTTATGTCAGGGGTGTCAAACGTACGGCCCACGGGCAAGGAAAAATCTGTTCGCAGGCCTGATCCGGCCAAGAAATGCCAAGTTTTGTTGGGTTTTTTTTTAACGAAAGAAACTGCTGTTCTAAATGTGTCCACTGGATGTCACAATAGCAATTCTATTAGGCAATCAAAGGGTACACAGTAAATGGTGACTGTGGCTCCTCCTCCTCCACCCGCATGAAACTTAAAGGGGAACATTATCACAATTTCAGAAGGGTTAAAACCATTACAAATCATTTCCCAGTGGCTTATTTTATTTTTCTAAGTTTTTTTCAAAATTTTACCCATCACGCAATATCCCTAAAAAAAGCTCCTGATTTTAACCATCGTTATATACACCCGTCCATTTTCCTGTGACGCCACATAGTGATGCCAACACAAGCAAACATGGCGCATAGAACAGCAAGATATAGCGACATTAGCTCGGATTCAGACTCGGATTTCAGCGGCTTAAGCGATTCAACAGATTACACATGTATTGAAACGGATGGTTGTAGTGTGGAGGCAGGTAGCAAAAACGAAATTGAAGAAGAAACTGAAGCTATTGAGCCATATCGGTTTGAACCGTATGCAAGCGAAACCGACGAAAACGACACGACAGCCAGCGACACGGGAGAAAGCGAGGACGAATTCGGCGATCACCTTCTAACCAACGATTGGTATGTGTTTGTTTGGCACAGTGCCGGCCCAAGCCTCCATGGGGCCCTAAGCAAAATTTGATTTTGGGGCCCTCTATTTCTGCCAATAATATTGATTGTTGATCATTCACACACCTACTATAAACTCATTGCGGCTCTGGCAGTGTTGTTTACATGATCCTATTGTCAGCCTGGCATGTCTTTACAAATGACATGTCATTTATAAAGATATGGGGGTGGCCCAGTTAAGAACATAAATAATACCAATGAATGAACGAATGATGTCCAGAGTGCCACATATGGTTCCTAATCTTAAAATGTAGAAAACATTCAGCTACAAGAGTGGCCTGGGGTTGAACAGTCCAAGTGATAAAGCTTTGTATTTACAGTAAAAGTGTCATCTTGTCTCATCAGTCTTGTACTTATTAGTCTTTAATTACTAGTTTACATTTTTAGTTAATTGTTCATATTTAATGTTTACTTTGTACAAAGAGAGCGCAGTCTACTGAAGTTAAATTCATCAATAGTTTTCCCCTTTGAAAGACGCAAGGCAAATTCCTTCCATTTCACCATGTTGCTACAATGATCTTCACTGTTTTCATGCTGTTTCAGCAGTGCACCTATGTTGACCCAATCCCGCTGTCCCTCGGCTGCCAGTTTTAAGGACTTTTTGGAAAATAATTTGCAGCAAAAGCAATAGACTGCATCTTTACTTCTTGAATAAGTCAGCCAGCTACGCTTGACTTTTTTACCCATTGACTAGCTGTCTGTAGGTATAATGATAATGAAAACTTCGGCCATCATGCCGTTTGGGGAATGAAAAGTTCTCCTTAATAGACAGTGGTCCTCTGATCACCTGCTCAGTCCTGTCTGAATCTGAGAGGAAAGATATGGCGTCACATTAGTGCCAAAAATCAGAGCGCATAAAAACTGTTATCGCGCGCTGATTCTCCACTTCGTGCGCGCGCGACACCCTTTTGCGCGCGCGTGGTGTCTTTTTGCGCGCGCGTGGTGTCTTTTTGCGCGCGCGCGGTGCCTTTCTGCGCGCGCACCGTCTCGGTCTGTGCGCTCTCTGTGTACTCCTGGCATCTCTCCTCGCGCTGTCATGTTTCTTTTTGGCACTTTGGGGGCAGGTATGCTTAGACGGCCCCTCCTTTCTGATTGGCTCTTAGCATTTTTTCATAAGACCAATCATTCTCCAGCGTAGCAACGTTGTAGCCATCTTACCTCGGACAGCTAGCCTCAATCATTACATTGATGTCAAAGCAAGTTATGGTAATTTAATTAGTACATGTACCAATTAAATTACCATAACTTGCTCGATTTTCGACCAATTTACAAACGGTTTGCCTTGTTACAAATCTTATTACATGTAGATATGACATAGGATGCTGCACCTGTTGAAATCACCTTTTTCGCTATAAAAAAAATGACTTAATTGTGCAACATATTTGTGTAGGGTCAGTGTTAGTCAGTTCTCTGATTATTTTAAACTGTTTCAGAATACATTATTAAAAGGCTATTTTTAACATTTTAAAAACAAAATTCAAAGATTATTTAATTAATTTTATGGCTGAATCAAAAGAAATTCCATAAATTAGAAAACAAATGTTCAAGAAGAAGTGAAAACTTTGCGCCTATAACAATCTTGATACATATTGACAATGACCCGCCCTGCTATACTTCTGATTATCTCTGAGCATTTTTCGCCTGGCCAATCAGAAAGAAGGGGCCGGCTAAGCATACCCACCCCCAAAGTGCCAAAACGAAACATGCCAGCGCACAGACCGAGACGGCACGCGCGCAAAAAGGCACCACACGCGCGCAAAAGGGTGTCGCGCGCGCGCACGAAGTGGAGAATCAGCGCGCGATAACAGGTTTTATGCGCTCGGATTTTTGGCACTAATGTGACGCCATAGCAGGCGACAAACGTCACAGGTGCAGCAGAGGCAGCTTTACATTTAAAGAGAGGCAGGAAGAATCACTAAGCCTAGATCAGCAGCAGCACTCTGTTGACCTAAAATTGTGTTTTTGTACAATAATATATCTTTGATCATTTAGAAATCATCAGTCAGACTCGTACATGCAAAAAATAAAAAATAAGAATTTTTTGTTAATTCCTTTGGGGGCCCCCTGGTGGCCGCGGGGCCCTAAGCAAGCGCTTAGTACGCTTATGCCTTGGGCCGGCTCTGGTTTGGCATTAAAGGAAACTAACAACTATGAACTAGGTTTACAGCATATGAAATACATTTGGCAACAACATGCACTTTGAGAGTGCAGACAGCCCAATTTTCATCAATTAATATATTCTGTAGACATACCCTCATTCGCTCTTTTTTTTCCTGAAAGCTGATCTGTCCAGTTTTGGAGTTGATGTCAGCAGGCCAGGGAAGCTAGGGTCGATATTCTTCTCTTGATCATCTTCGGTGGCATAAGGGACGGTGTGAGCCAAGACATCCAGGGGGTTTAGCTCGCTCGTCTGCGGGAACAAACTGCCGCCATTGCTTGCCGTGCTACCGAGGTCCTTTGTCCCTGAATTGCTCACACACTCCGGCAGATTCAATGGGGGTCTGGCGGCAGATTTCTTTGACTTTATCGTTGGAAATGCATCTGCTTTGAGTGTCGCAGGATATCCACACATTCTTGCCATCTCTGTCGTAGCATAGCTTTCGTCGGTAAAGTGTGCGGAACAAACGTCCAATTTCTTGCCACTTTCGCATCTTTGGGCCACTGGTGCAACTTGAATCCGTCCCTGTTGGTGTTGTTACACCCTCCGACAACACACCGACGAGGCATGATGTCTCCAAGGTACGGAAAACAGTCGAAAAAACGGGAAATAACAGAGCTGATTTGACTCGGTGTTTGAGAAAATGGCGGATTGCTTCCCGATGTGACGTCACCAACGTGACGTCATTGCGAATATTAGAAAGGCGTTTAATTCGGCAAAATTCACCCATTTAGAGTTCAGAAATCTGTTAAAAAAATATATGGTCTTTTTTTCTGCAACATCAAGGTATATATTGACGCTTACATAGGTCTGGTGATAATGTTCCCCTTTAAAAGCCGCCGTTTTATGTCTTCTGCTTCGAACACATCGTCACTTGACAC
The DNA here is from genome assembly GCF_033978685.3 of Nerophis lumbriciformis. Lineage (NCBI taxonomy): Eukaryota > Metazoa > Chordata > Actinopteri > Syngnathiformes > Syngnathidae > Nerophis > Nerophis lumbriciformis. The sequence continues at coordinate 4,226,854 of NC_084582.2, read as the reverse complement.
CCTCGTTGCCCCAAAATGTCTCCGTCAAACACGAGAAAAGTGATTGTAACCCTTTTGAATAGTTTTTACCTCCGTTTCTCACGGTTTGTTGAGTTAGCACTGGATTGATATGTGGACAAGACAAAGGTATTTGATACCTAGAAGAGTTTTCATGATGCGTTTTTTGTTCAATCCCAGAAAGACTGTGACTTCAAGTTTGATCCTGAAAACAGTCAGTGTTCAAAAACAAGAAAAAAAACCCCAAAAATTAGGGGTATTTTATTTGAACTAAGCAGAATTATCTGCTAATAGAACAAGAACATTTGGCTTGTCAAGACTATCCAAAACAAGTAAAATTAGCTAACCTCAATGAACTCCAAAAATACCTTAAAATAAGTATATTCTCACTAATAATAAGTGCACTTTTCTTGGTAGAAAAAAAAATTAGACCTTTTTGCTCAATATGTTGAAAAACATTCTTAAATGAAGTAAACGCTAGTACCATTATCTTGACATAATGATATGCGCTCGGCATTACATTTCTTGAAACCAGCAAACTTATACTAAAAACTAATGTATTTTTCTTAAATGGAAAGGCAACAAGGCAACCGCTTGTTACTCTCGGGGCCTCCTAGCCGCTCAGGCAAATCATATTGTCGAAAAATGCATTTTTCCATGGATAACATGACATCATCGCGCCAAGTGCGAGCTCTTTCAGTCAATTAGTGCGCATATATACAGCCCTGCCCCCCGGCCCAAATTTTTTAAATTGTAATTTGGAAGAATTTATCTGAATGTGCATGAACTATTTCTGATCAAAATTGTTTGAAATGTCACATGTTAAATGTTTAAATATTAACTTTATTAACTAGTTTACTGTACTGTGCCAACTGGACTACTATATGAGTACGTATTTTCTATTGTTTCATTGAAAATAAAACAGCAAAGTCCATTTGGCTGTCAACTGTTTTAATTATGTGACACAATTATGTCAAAATCTTGGCTTTTTTTTTTTTTCATCCTTGAAATAAAAAATGATTACCGTATTTTCCGCACCATAAGGTGCCCTGGGTTAAAAGCCGCGCCTTCAATGAACGGCATATTTCAAAACTTTGTCCACCTATAAGCCGCCCGGTGTTGTAAGCCGCATCTAACTGCGCTAAAGGAATGTCAAAAAAACAGTCGGATAGGTCAGTCAAACTTTAATAATATATTAAAAACCAGCGTTCTAACAACTCTGTTCACTCCCAAAATGTACGCAAATGTGCAATCACAAACATACGTATATCAACATGGACAGAGCTGCGTGAAAAAAGCCACCCGGCCTCTTCGCGTAAACTTAAACTTACCTTAACCACTCGCTCGTCTTTTCTTCATCCATCCCTTCGAGTTAGCTTTTATGATGACGCCGGCTGAAAAGGTCTCTTTTGGCAAGGTCTTCCTTTTGAATATCACCATGGGTGGAAGTTTCTGGCCATTAGCATGGCAAGCTAGAACCACAGTGAAGGATGACTTCTCATTCCCTGTGGTGCAAATATTCACCGTACGTGCTCCCGTTGTATCCACAGTGCGGTTCACAGGAATATCAGTTGCTGTGAAATAGTAATCCGTGTGCGGATGGAGAGATTGCGTCTTTTCATGAACCGGATCCCTGACGCTTAGTAGGAGCCATTTTGTGGTCTTTACAGATGTAAACACACAAAGGAAATGAAACGTACGGTATATCCGCGCGCTTTTTCTTCTTCTACGCGGGCGGGTGGTTGCTTACAGTAGAAGAAGAAGCGCTTCCTGTTCTATGGGGGCGGGTGCTTACCTTGGCGGTTGCTTGCGTAGAAGAAGAAGCGCTTCCTGTTCTACCGGGAAAAAAGATGGCGGCTGTTTACCGAAGTTGCGAGACCGAAACTTTATGAAAATGAATCGTAATATTAATCCATATATAAAGCGCACCGGGTTAAAAGCCGCACTGTCAGCTTTTGAGTAAATTTGTGGTTTTTAGGTGCGGCTAATAGTGCGGAAAATACGGTACTTTAAAAAAGTAGTTTTATACTTGTGAGTGTTGATGACACAGCTTTGCAACAGTTGATATTCTAGTTTCAAGCATGTTTTACTCAATATAGGTTATCAAATCTCAGCATCAAGCTGTAATATCTTACTGAGATCATTTAGGAGCAAAACCCTTAAAACAAGTAAAACACTCTAACATAAAATCTGCTTAGTGAGAAGAATTATCTTATCAGACAGAAAATAAGCAAATATCACCCCTTTTTGAGATTTGTAATCTTTCTTAGATTTCTTTTTTGCAGTGTTCCTTTTCATAATGTGCTTGTTCTATTTTTGGCCAAAGTAAAACAAAGAAAACCACCTGGAGTTGTCTTTACTTTTAAGTTATCATGCCATGATTTTACCATTACGGCCCACTTGGGAATAGATATTCCTCCATGCGGCCTCTGAGCTAAAATGAGTTTGACACCCCCGGTTTATGCCATTGCCACACTTATGTTATGAATTGGTGAAATCTGGATCCCAGGATGTAGCTGCACACTAGAGATGCGCGGTTTGCGGGCACAACCGCGGGGTCCGCGGATTATCCGCGGATCGGGCGGATGAAATTTAAAAAAATTAGATTTTATCCGCGGGTCGGGTCGGGCGGTTGAAATAAAAAAAAATTAGATTTCAAATAGATTCAGGCGGGTGGCAGTTAAACCAATTGGGAAATATATATACATAGTTAAATGTTGTTACCCACATACGAAAAACGAGCAGGCACCTGCTGCATATGCCACAACAGAAGAAAAAAAAAAGAAGAGATGGACACTTTTACGGAGCGGAGAAGGGACGCCTCGCCGGGGTCCGGGACCGAGGCCCCTTCCCCCGAGAGGGCCCCACCGGGAGCCGTAGCTGAGGCGATCCGCGAGAAGGGCCCGACGCACGTCCAGGGTCACCACCGCGCCCACCGCACCGACACCCCGCCTCGTCCGCCTTCGCCGCGGCCGGCGTCACGCGCAGCAGGTAAGCAGCTTACCTGCCCGCCACCCCCGTGGCCGGGGGCTCGTAACAGGGGTCACTCCGCGCGCTCCGCCCGCGCAGCTTACCTGCCCGCCACCACTGTTGCCGGGGGCGCGTAACAGGGGTCACTCCGCGCGCAGTGCGCTCACGAAAGGGGTGGGGCTCACCCTGGTTGATATAGACAGCAGGACGGTGGCCATGGAAGTCGGAACCCGCTAAGGAGTGTGTAACAACCCACCTGCCGAATCAACTAGCCCTGAAAATGGATGGCGCTGGAGCGTCGGGCCCATACCCGGCCGTCGCCGGCAGCGAGACGCGCTTGGAGGTGCGCTCAGCGCGGCTCCCATATGATTGCGCACTGGTGTGCGTCTGGGTCGTGACAGCGTGGCACGCGAATGTCTGTGCTGCATTGGATCAGTCTCCTTTCTTTAACAGGCAAAAGCTTTATAACCTCACTAATGCCTTGCATCGTCTATATTAGATATATAGCAACGGGCGGGTGCGGGCGGGTGCGGTTCTGATCAAATGTTACATCGGGTGGATGGCGGATGGTTGACGACTTTCTGATGCGGTTGCGGATGAAATAATTGCCTATCCGCGCATCTCTACTGCACACATAAAAAAAGAGTCTTTTAGGAGCAAAAACGTGACCAGAGCCTCAGCACAAAGTAACAAAAATAGAATGATAAGAGGAAGACTTGCGAACTGAAGATTGCTGGTGCAGAATAGGTCAACCATGAAATAAAAGCTGCACTCTAAAAAAAAAACCTAGCACTTACTGAAAGTATAGTAATATACTGAAAATCGAAAAAATTGAGAAAATAAGAATATGGTTGCCAATGAGATTTAGGAGAACGGCAAACAACGTGTACTATCTCGGAAAATGAATTGAGGGAACGTAAATAACCGAGTGGAAGCTGGGAAAAAGTCAAGCAAACATGGGGTGGAATCTTAGCGTGGAAGAAGACAGTATGATCCTGCATCCTCCTCATGTTGCCATGGCGCTTCGGAGCAGGTGCTACAAATACCCCTCAGCGGACGTAAGAGTATCTAAAAGTAAACACATTGAGTGGCAAGTGGGAGGGACCAGATACGAAATACAAGTACGAAACAAAAAAAAATACAGAACACCACAACCGGTTTAATAGATACTTGGTATTTGTCCCTCCTGGATTTTCCGGGAGACTCCCGAAATTCAGCGTCTCTCCCGAAAACCTCCCGGGACAAATTTTCTCCCGAAAATCTCCCAAAATTCAGGCGGAGCTGGAAGCCACGCCCCCTCCAGCTCCATGCGGACCTGAGTGACGTGTCAACAGCCTGTATTCACGTCCGCTTTCCCACAATATAAACAGCGTGCCTGCCCATATACGTTATAACTGTAGAATGATCGAGGGCGAGTTCTTGGTTTCTTATGTGGGTTTATTGTTAGGCAGTTTCATTAACGTCCTCCCAGCGCGGTAACAACACACAACAACAGCAGTCATGTTTTATTCTCCCGTAAAGCAGTTCGTCTGCCGTAAACAGCAATGCTGTTGTAATATATTGAGTTGGAGGCAATAACCGGGCGAGGCGATGAAGTACGTCTCTTTACTGTAGACTTCAGAACAGACTCACACACTTGACGTCAGGTGCGCAACACCACGTAAATCGTTGGCCAACCAAAAAGTAACCCCAGTACGCTATAGCCAACATTCACCAGGAGATGGCAACAGACAAACATAGATCACTCTATTACATTCCTCCCCTTTTAGAAATGTAGAAGTTACTCAAAATAAATAAACAACCCAACCAAAAAATGCAGCAGCTCAATTAAAAAACTGTACTTAAGCCACATTCTTTTTTTTTTTTTTTTTTAGTACTGAACTCTTAACCCTCATTTGTAAACAATAACATGCTTATTATACAAACAGTATTTGTACACCTTTAACACAGATTTTTATACTGTCTTTTTGGTGGTACTCAAAATCTTTCTGGGTACCTGCGAAAGGGTGTTCAGCATGGTTAGAAAAATAGTGACAGAGAATAGAACAAGGATGGACAATTCAACCCTTAACTCAACAATGAGTAGATGAGTGTTATGTGTGCATATTTGTGTAAATAAATGAACACTGAAATTCAAGTATTTCTTTTATTTATATACATATATATATATATATATATATATATATATATATATATATATATATATATATATATATAAAATAAATATATATATAGCTAGAATCTAGAATTCACTGAAAGTCAAGTATTTCTTATATATAAATATATATATATATATATATGAAATACTTGACTTCGTGAATTCTAGCTGTAAATATACTCCTCCCCTCTTAGCCATGTCCCCGCCCCACCCCGACCACCCCCCCCCCACCCCCCACCTCCCGAAATCGGAGGTCTCAAGGTTGGCAAGTATGGTTTAATACGTAATATACAGTATTGTTTGAAATACTTGGGTCAGTGATACAAATTAATGTTGTTGTTTACTCATGGGGGCTAAAGCTTCTTGTTAAGACTTTAGTAAATCAATTCGATATTTAGCGTATCTGTCTTCATGTAGAGTTGTGGTCAAAAGTTTACGTACACTTGTGAAGGACATAATGTCATGGCTGTCTTGAGTTTCCAAACATTTTTACAACTCTTGATTTTTTTGTGATAGAGTGATTGGAGCACATACTTGTTGGTCCCAAAAAAACCATTCAGGAAGTTTGGTTCTTTTATGAATTTATTATGGGTCTACTGAAAATGTGAGCAAATCCTGCTGGGTCAAAAGTATACATACAGCAATGTTAATATTTGCTTACATGTCCCTTGGCAAGTTTCACTGCAATAAGGCGCTTTTGGTAGCCATCCACAAGCTTCTGGTTGAATTTTTGACCACTCCTCTTCACAAAATTGGTGCAGTTCAGCTAAATTTGTTGGTATTCTGACATGGACTTGTTTCTTCAGCATTGTCCAAACATTTAAGTCAGGACTTTGGGAAGGCCATTCTAAAAAACTTAAACCTAGCCTGATTTAGCCATTCCTTTACCACTTTTGACGTGTGTTTGGGGTCATTGTCCTGTTGGAACACCCAACTGCGCCCAAGACCCAACTTCCGGGCTGATGATTTTAGGTTGTCCTGAAGAATTTGGAGGTAATCCTCAGTTTTCACTGTCCCATTTACTCTCTGTGAAGCACCAGTTCCATTTTGCAGCAAAACAGGCCGAGAGCATAATACTACCACCACCATGCTTGACGGTAGGAGTTGTGTTCCTGGGATTAAAGGCCTCACCTTTTCTCCTCCAAACATTTTGCTGGGTATTGTGGCCAAACAGCTCAATTTTTGTTTCATCTGACATCACATGGACAAAGATAAGACCTTCTGGAGGAAAGTTCTGTGGTCAATGACCCCCAAACACACGTCAAAAGTGGTAAACCACGACTGTACATGGAGAATATATGTGGATTATTAGAACGGTCAACACACTGGGAGGAGGAGATGCAAATATAATCATTTAGCACTCGCAATGTGATTTATCAAGACTGAAATTGTCCTATGTTTACTTAGCACGTCTGAAATAAGCCTGTAAACTAACACAGTTAAGACTTAGACTTAGACTTAGACTTCCTTTTTATTGTCATTCAAATTTTAACTTTACAGCACAGATAAGAACGAAATTTCGTTACATAAACTCATGGTAGTGCAGGATAAAAAAAGCAGTAAGGTGCATATATAAATAAATAAATATATATAAATAATATATAAATATATATATAAAATAAATAAATATATATCAATATATATAAATAAATAAATAGATTACTGTACAGATAATTATATTACACTTTTTCACATGCGTCCACGTTTATGGATGCATGTTATATTGTCTTTTTTTATTCCAGCGAGTTACGCACAAATGGCTGTGAGAATAACACTGCCAAAACAGACAATGGACAGAGAATCATCGAAATGTGTATGTTTTAACATATTTGGACTGTCAGAAATATAAAAAAATATAGGACATATCATCTGTTCAGCAATATCATTTAATTCTATGAATGCTGGACAACTTAAAACAAATTAAATTTGTTGCATTTTGGTGTTTGCTGGCATTTTCTCTAATGTCATCCCTTTTTTGAAATAGAAGATATGAAGAAAAAAAACATCTTGCAATATGCATTTTCTTCCATATGCATCATTCCTACGCACGCTCACAGTTGTTGCTCCCTTCAGCGCACTATAAAAAAGGCTTTGCATTGTAGTTCACACTGCTGGACTGGTTTTAAAATATCCAGAAAAAAAGTGTTACATGTTATATGTGTCTGCTGCATGTTTCACAACATAACAAAAACGCCACGGTAGGAGCATGATGATATGAATGTGGTGACAGCCTGTTGGGTTGTACACACAAAATATCCATTGAACAAGGGCGGTCTGCACCACTTTTGCACTCAATATTTTGTGCATGCAGTCTTAGTATTCCAATAGTACATAGTAATAGTATTGTTATAGTTTGCACATGCTGTTTTAGCACTTATTTGGATCATAATGGATCAGGCCCTTAATGTATTTAACAACAATGGGGAGGGGGGTATGTTTTTTTTTTGTTTTGTCATAAAGAAATACAATCATGTGTGATTGCAGACTGTATTGATCTATATTGATGTATAATGTAGGAACCAGTATTAATAACAGAAAGAAACAACCCTTTTGTGTGAATGAGTGTGAATGGGGGAGTGAGGTTTTTTGGGTTGGTGCACTAATTGTAAGTGTATCTTGTGTTTTTATGTTGATTTAATAAAAAATAATATATATATATATATATATATATATATATATATATATATATATATATATATATTTTTTTTTTTAATTATTATTTTTTTATTTCTTGTGCGGCCCGGTACCAATCGATCCGCGGCCCAGTGGTTGGGGACCACTGCTCCAGAGTCCAGTGGCAAAGTGCTTTACGCCACTGCATCCCACGCTTTACATTGGACTCGGTGATGTATGGCTTAGATGCAGCTGCTCGGCCATGGAAACCCATTCCATGAAGCTCTCTGCGTGCTGTACGTGGGCTAATCGGAAGGTCACATGAAGTTTGGAGCTCTGTAGCAACTGACTGTGCGGAAAGTCTTTGCACTATGCGCTTCAGCATCCGCTGACCCCTCTCTGTCAGTTTACGTGGCCTACCACTTGGTGGCTGAGTTGCTGTTGTTCCCAAACGCTTCACTTTTCTTATAATAAAGTTGACTTTGGAATATTTAGGAGCGAGGAAATTTCACGACTGGATTTGTTGCACAGGTTGGCATCCTATGACAGTTCCGTGCTGGAAATCACTGAGAGCGGCCCATTCTTTCACAAATGTTTGTAGAAACAGTCTCCATGCCTAAGTGCTTGATTTTATACACCGGGACAACTGACCACCGGGACCTGATTCTCATCATTTGGGTGGGTGGCCAAATACTTTTATATATAGTGCATACTTACCAACCCTCCCGAATTTTCCGGGAGACTCCCGAAATTCAGCGCCTCTCCCGGAACAAATATTCTCCCGAAAATCTCCCGATTTTCAGCCGGAGCTGGAAGCCACGCCCCCTCCAGCTCCATGCGGACCTGAGTGAGGACAGCCTTTTTTCACGACGGGAGGACAACAGGGTGACAAGAACTAAATCATCCAGACTAGAGATAAATTGTATTATTATGTTTATCTTACCTAAAAATAAATATATTTATTAATTTAAAAAAATAAAAACTAAATACATATTTACTATATTTTGCTAAAAACATCAAAATTAATTGTATTTTTATTTGTATTTTTTCGTGACTCCTTATTACATTCAGCCATAGAATTATACATTAAAATAAACATATTTGAAATAATTGATTTTAAATTATCATAATAATTCATTTAAAATGACCATATTTAATTATTAAAATAATTGCTTGTATATCAACAACTTTAGCATTTTATTCATTATATTTTGAAACTCTCAGAAGCCAAGTTATGTTACATTCCTTAATATTTATTTATGCAAGTTTGAAGTATCAATTATCTAAACACAGTTTGTTTGCATATTTTCAGGATGTAGATATCTATATATAAAAAATATATATGTATGAAATACTTGACTTGGTGAATTCTAGCTGTCAATATACTCCTCCCCTCTTAACCACGCCCCCAACCACGCCCCGCCCCACCCCGACCACGCCCCCACCGCCCACCTCCCGAAATCGGAGGTCTCAAGGTTGGCAAGTATGATATAGTGTATGTAAAAAAAAAAAAAGAGGTACCGTATTTTTCGGACTATAAGTCGCAGTTTTTTTCATAGTTTGGCCGGGGATGCGACTTATACTCAGGAGCGACTTATGTGTGAAATTATTGACACATTACCGTAAAATATCAAATAATATTATTTAGCTCGTTCACGTAAGAGACTAGACGTATAATATTTCATGGGATTTAGCGATTAGGAGTGACAGATTGTTTGGTAAACGTATAGCATGTTCTATATGTTATAGTTATTTGAATGACTCTTACCATAATATGTTACGTTAACATACCAGTTGGTTATTTATGCCTCATATAACGTACACTTATTCAGCCTGTTGTTCACTATTCTTTATTTATTTTAAATTGCCTTTCAAATGTCTATTCTTGGTGTTGGCTTTTATCAAATACATTTCCCCAAAAAATGCCATTTATACTCCAGTGCGACTTATATATGTTTTTTTCCTTCTTTATTATGCATTTTCGGCCGGTGCGACTTATACTCCGGAGCGACTTATACTCTGAAAAATACGGTAATATACTATATATTAGTCTTATCACTGTTTCATACATTAGGACAAGCATCAGGATAATGTCATAGTTTACCCTCCATCCATCCATCCATCTTCTTCCGCTTATCCGAGGTCGGGTCGCGGGGGCAGCAGCCTAAGCAGGGAAGCCCAGACTTCCCTCTCCCCAGCCACTTCGTCCAGCTCTTCCTGTGGGACCCCGAGGCGTTCCCAGGCCAGCCGGGAGACATAGTCTTCCCAACGTGTCCTGGGTCTTCTCCGCGGCCTCCTACCGGTCGGACGTGCCCTGAACACCTCCCTAGGGAGGCGTTCGGGTGGCATCCTGACCAGATGCCCGAACCACCTCATCTGGCTCCTCTCGATGTGGAGGAGCAGCGGCTTTACTTTGAGCTCCTCCCGGATGACAGAGCTTCTCACCCTATCTCTAAGGGAGAGCCCCGCCACCCGGCGGAGGAAACTCATTGTACCCGTGATCTTGTCCTTTCGGTCATAACCCAAAGCTCATGACCATAGGTGAGGATGGGAACGTAGATCGACCGGTAAATTGAGAGCTTTGCCTTCCGGCTCAGCTCCTTCTTCACCACAACGGATCGATACAGCGTCCGCATTACTGAAGACGCCGCACCGATCCGCCTGTCGGTCTCACGATCCACTCTTCCCTCACTCGTGAACAAGACTCCGAGGTACTTGAACTCCTCCACTTGGGGCAAGATCTCCTCCCCAACTCGGAGATGGCACTCCACCCTTTTCCGGGCGAGAACCATGGACTCGGACTTGGAGGTGCTGATTCTCATCCCAGTCGCTTCACACTCAGCTGCGAACCGATCCAGTGAGAGCTGAAGATCCTGGCCAGATGAAGCCATCAGGACCACATCATCCGCAAAAAGCAGAGACCTAATCCTGCAGCCACCAAACCAGATCCCCTCAACGCCTTGACTGCGCCTAGAAATTCTGTCCATAAAAGTTATGAACAGAATCAGTGACAAAGGGCAGCCTTGGCGGAGTCCAACCCTCACTGGAAACGTGTCCGACTTACTACCGGCAATGCGGACCAAGCTCTGGCACTGAGCATACAGGGAGCGGACTGCCACAATCAGACAGTCCGATACCCCATACTCTCTGAGCACTCCCCACAGGACTTCCCAAGGGACACAGTTTACCCTCATACATAAAAATTATTAAGGTTCATTTTTAGGACATTGTGATTGTGCAAATGAGTTGCAGTGCAAAAATATGCACTGTATATATTCTCAATCTTTTATAGTGTGTGAGAATGCAGCCAATTAGTTACACAGTGCTGTACATGCCAGATTAAGAGAGATCTCCCAGTGCTCGTTCAGAGGGTAATGGTATTTCATCTGAAGGAACGTACCATCAACTCTCAAAGGGGGAATGAGGACTTACCATTTTTCCACTAGTTCATTGTCTTCATTTAGACCATGACATAAGGTGTTTCCAGTACCACCCAAACCCGATTCTGGCCGTGGAGGACATTCTTTTAATTAAGACCCAGTTGAATTCCATTTGACTTCTCGGCCTTCTATCACTGGTACCCCCCCCTCATGATGAGCTAACCCAGATCACACTTCCTGTCCTCGACTGTAAAACCGCCTGTCAAAACACGTATGACGCCATGTTGAGACACTTGTGCCGCATGTCAACTCTTGTGTATGATAGCGGCGTTCCCCCCCCTAAAGCTCCTTCCTGTCCCTGGCTCTCATGTGTCATCTTTACAGGGCAAATCCCCGCCTGTGCATGTTTTATTTATTTATTTTCCCCCTCCATCATAGTCGCTGCAACATAAATGCGCACGGAGAGAGTACACGCTGTCAAATCTTCTTAGCGTGGGTGTGTACACGTGTGTGATTGTAGGAGTGTATTTGCCCAAGGAGGCTGTTCTCTCCTGACCAATGTAGCTGAAGCTGAGGATTTGAACAGTTTCAGTTTTCAAGGTGGTGTTTCTCTGTAATTCATGGCTGGCATACGGATACAGAGGGAACAAGGATGAAGTCAGGTTTTTGATTGATTGATTGATTGAGAAGTTTATTGACATCTTAAAGAATTTAATCCATGTAATGCTTTAAAAAAGGCAAATGGATGGCACAAAAAGCCAAAAGGCTTGTTCCCATTGTGGCCTATTAAATATTCATCACATTTGATGCATTCAATAATACAAGATGTATAACCTGTAACATGTACCGTATTTTTCGGACTATAAGTCGCAGTTTTTTTCATAGTTTGGCCGGGGGTGCGACTTATACTCAGGAGCAGGCCCGGCCCCAACCAATCTGGCGCCCTAGGCAAGATTTTAGGTGGCGCCCCCCCCACATCGGCAGTGAAGTGTATATACTCACAAGAAACCGAATAGCTTTGTCTTTGACCTTTTTTACTTACAACTATACCTAATATATAAAGGGGTGGAAAAGTGACTATTACCTGCAGGGCAAACATTAGCTAACCAGAAGGCAATAACAATGTAAACAAAAAACACCTGCTTAAAAGATCTAATACAAATGTCCCTGAGGAATGTAAGGTGAGTACTGTAATTACCTAACGTTACATTATTATTTTCCATAACAATTTAGCCCCCTCCACAATATTAACCCGACGTTAAAACAGAACTAGCTATTTATTGATTAGCAATTGCCGAATCATGTAACATTAGCTTAATGCTAAAAAGCCAGGTTACTATCACATTCTGTAACAGACAAATAATTTCATGTAGGCTAACGTTACCTACCTGCTAACTCTGTCTTTTCTCGTTTCTACTCCTCTTCTTTTGTCTTTTTTCTTCCCTGGGCACCTGACAGTTTTGGCCGTTTTGACATCTTGTGTTGATTTTTTGATGTGGTGACGTCCAAAAAGAGTCATGATACGGGAAGGGAGGGGGCGCACCGTTGGGGGGGGGGGGGGGGGGGGGGCGTAATGTTGTAACAAATAATATTTCTATTAAATAGGCTTTACTTTGCATTTTAATTAACGTGGGATTATTTTTTGTATTTAGAAATAATAATACCAACTTTTTTTTTCTTTTTTTTTTCTCTCCAACATTTGTGGCACTGGCGTGGCGCCCCCTGATGGACGGCGCCCTTAGCATTTGCCTATACGGCCTATGCCACGGGCCGGCCCTGCTCAGGAGCGACTTATGTGTGAAATTATTAACACATTACCGTAAAATATCAAATAATATTATTTAGCTCATTCACATAAGAGACTAGACCAGGGGTGCTCACACTTTTTCTGCAGGCGAGCTACTTTTCAATTGATCAAGTCGTGGGGATCTACCTCATTCATATATATAATTTATATTTACTTATTTATGAAATATATGTTTTTGTTAACAAGGTAAAGGTGTTTAATGATGATACAAGCATGTTTAACACATATAGTTAATATTGTTAATAAATTAAAGGTGTTTAATGAAAATACAAGTATGTTTAACACATATAGTTAATATTGTTAACAAGTTAAAGGTGTTTAAAGATAATACAAGCATGTTTAACACATATAGTTAATATTGTTAACAACTTAAAGGTGTTTAAAGATAATACAAGCATGTTTAACACATATAGTTAATATTGTTAACAAGTTAAAGGTGTTTAAAGATAATACAAGCATGTTTAACACATATAGATTCCTTTCTTTCATGAAGACAAGAATAAAAGTTGGTGTATTACCTGATTCTGATGACTTGCATTGATTGGAATCAGACAGTGGTGCTGATAACGTCCGCATTTTCGAATGGAGGAGAAAAAAAGTCCTCCTTTCTGTCCAATACCACATGAAAGTGGTTGGTTTTTGGCATCTTATTTGTCCAGCTTCCGTACTCCTTTGTATACACTTTACAAGAAATACATTGTCGGCAAACTCCGTAGCTTGCCAGCTTGTACACGCCAGCTTTCTGAGACTCTTATTTTGTTAGCGCAGGCAGGATGAAGCAGAGCTTTTATTGTGCAACTGTGCAGTCGATCTTTGGAGTTTTGACGACAGGTACGGCGCCAGAATCTGTTGAAATAAAGTGTTTCTCGCCTTCCTGTCGGTAATTTTAACTATCTGGCAGCAGCCAGCGTCATCTCAGAAGACCCTCGGGTGCCGTGAATGTCAATCAAGTGACGAAAGTGACGTCATAGTGAAGATTTATGATCGCTCATTTTTAGGACTATTTTTTTAATGCCTGGCTGGTGATCGACTGACACACCCTCCACGATCGACCGGTAGCTCGCGATCGACGTAATGAGCACCCCTGGACTAGACGTATAAGATTTCATGGGATTTAGCGATTAGGAGTGACAGATTGTTTGGTAAACGTATAGCATGTTCTATATGTTATAGTTATTTGAATGACTCTTACCATAATATGTTACGTTAACATACCAGTTGGTTATTTATGCCTCATATAACGTACACTTATTCAGCCTGTTGTTCACTATTCTTTATTTATTTTAAATTGCCTTTCAAATGTCTATTCTTGGTGTTGGCTTTTATCAAATAAATATCCCCCAAAAATGCGACTTATATATGTTTTTTCCCTTCTTTATCATGTATTTTCGTCCGGTGCGACTTATACTCCGAAAAATACGGTTTATAAAAAATTACCTTAAAAAATGTATACAATATGTATATATACACAGTATACATGTCATGTGATTTTAAAAACTATATACCGTATTTTTCAGAGTATAAGTCGCTCCGGAGTATAAATCGCACCGGCCGAAAATGCATAATAAAGAAGGAAAAAAACATATATAAGTCGCACTGGAGTATAAGTCGCATTTTTTGGGGAAATGTATTTGATAAAATCCAACACCAAAAATAGACATTTGAAAGGCAATTTAAAATAAATAAAGAATAGTGAACAACAGGCTGAATAAGTGTACGTTATATGAGGCATAAATAACCAACTGGTATGTTAACGTAACATATTATGGTAAGAGTCATTCAAATAACTATAACATATAGAACATGCTATACGTTTACCAAACAATCTGTCACTCCTAATCGCTAAATCCCATGAAATCTTCTCCCTCGGTGTCGCTTCTAAACAACTCTGCCAACTCCAAAGGTAGACGCCGCTTCCTCTTCTATCGGTACGTCTAGTCCAGTGGTTCTTAACCTGGGTTCAATCGAAACCTAGGGGTTCGGTGAGTCGGGCTCAGGGGTTCGGCGGAGGTCAAGACACACCCGACTCATCGGGTAAATAAAAACTTCTCCCTATCGGCGTATTATTGATACGGCAACAGCAGAAGTCAGACTGATTTGCAGGTGTGTAATTTGTCGTGAGTTTATGCACTGTGTTGGTTTTGTTGTTTGAGCAAGGTGATGTTCATGCACGGTTCATTTTGTTGCACCAGTAAAAAAAACATGGCAACACTTTAGTATGGGGAACATCCATCCATCCATTTCCTACCGCTTATTCCGGAACATATTCACCATTAATTAGTTGCTTATTCCATCCATCCATCCATCTTCTTCCGCTTATCCGAGGTCGGGTCGCGGGGGCAGCAGCCTAAGCAGGGAAGCCCTGACTTTCCTCTCCCCAGCCACTTCGTCCAGCTCTTCCCGGGGGATCCCGAGGCGTTCCCAGGCCAGCCGGGAGACATAGTCTTCCCAACGTGTCCTGGGTCTTCCCCGTGGCCTCCTACCGGTTGGACGTGCCCTAAACACCTCCCTAGGGAGGCGTTCGGGTGGCATCCTGACCAGATGCCCGAACCACCTCATCTGGCTCCTCTCGATGTGGAGGAGCAGCGGCTTTACTTTGAGCTCCCCCCGGATGACAGAGCTTCTCACCCTATCTCTAAGGGAGAGCCCCGCCACCCGGCGGAGGAAACTCATTTCGGCCGCTTGTACCCGTGATCTTGTCCTTTCGGTCATAACCCAAAGCTCATGACCATAGGTGAGGATGGGAACGTAGATCGACCGGTAAATTGAGAGCTTTGCCTTCCGGCTCAGCTCCTTCTTCACCACAACGGATCGATACAGCGTCCGCATTACTGAAGATGCCGCACCGATCCGCCTGTCGATCTCACGATCCACTCTTCCCTCACTCGTGAACAAGACTCCGAGGTACTTGAACTCCTCCACTTGGGGCAGGGTCTCCTCCCCAACCCGGAGATGGCACTCCACCCTTTTCCGGGCGAGAACCATGGACTCGGACTTGGAGGTGCTGATTCTCATCCCAGTCGCTTCACACTCAGCTGCGAACCGATCCAGTGAGAGCTGAAGATCCTGGCCAGATGAAGCCATCAGGACCACATCATCCGCAAAAAGCAGTGACCTAATCCTGCAGCCACCAAACCGGATCCCCTCAACGCCTTGACTGCGCCTAGAAATTCTGTCCATAAAAGTTAAGAACAGAATCGGTGACAAAGGGCAGCCTTGGCGGAGTCCAACCCTCACTGGAAACGTGTCCGACTTACTGCCGGCAATGCGGACCAAGCTCTGAC
This sequence comes from Nerophis lumbriciformis, assembly GCF_033978685.3. Taxonomy (NCBI): domain Eukaryota; kingdom Metazoa; phylum Chordata; class Actinopteri; order Syngnathiformes; family Syngnathidae; genus Nerophis; species Nerophis lumbriciformis. The sequence goes on along the minus strand of NC_084582.2, from coordinate 4,210,645 downwards.
ACTGATCGTACAGGGAGCGGACAGCCACAATCAGACAGTCCGATACCCCATACTCTCTGAGCACTCCCCACAGGACCTCCCGAGGGACACGGTGGAATGCCTTCTCCAAGTCCACAAAGCACATGTAGACTGGTTGGGCAAACTCCCATGCACCCTCAAGGACCCTGCCGAGAGTATAGAGCTGGTCCACAGTTCCACGACCAGGACGAAAACCACACTGTTCCTCCTGAATCCGAGGTTCGACTATCCGGCGTAGCCTCCTCTCCAGTACACCTGAATAGACCTTACCGGGAAGGCTGAGGGGTGTGATCCCACGATAGTTAGAACACACCCTCCGGTTCCCCTTCTTAAAGAGAGGAACCACCACCCCGGTCTGCCAATCCAGAGGTACCGCCCCCGATGTCCACGCGATGCTGCAGAGTCTTGTCAACCAAGACAGCCCCACAGCATCCAGAGCCTTAAGGAACTCCGGGCGGATCTCATCCACCCCCGGGGCCTTGCCACTGAGGAGCTTTTTAACATGCAAATTAGTAACATATTGGCTCTTAACTAGTCATTATTAAGTACTTATTAATGCCTTATTCGGCATGGCCTTGTTATAACCCTAACCCTCTAACACTAACCCTAACCAAATAACTCTAAATTAAGTCTTTGTTACTTAGAATATATTCCCTTAGTGTCCAAATTACTCTAAATTTAGTCTTTGTTATTTAGAATATGTTCCCCATACTAAAGTGTTACCAAAAACATATAACTTTGTCTTGAATTTGAAAAAAATATATATATATATATTTTTCACTAAAGAAGGGTTCGGTGAATGCGCATATGAAACTGGTGGGGTTCGGTACCTCCAACAAGGTTAAGAACCACTGGTCTAGTCCCTTACGTGAATGAGCTAAATAATATTATTTGATATGTTACGGTAATGTGTTAATAATTTCACACATAAGTCGCTCCAGAGTATACAATGAAAAAAATTACGATTTATAATCCGAAAAATACGAAAATGGGGGGTACATACACTATGTACATGACTATGCACATGTTGACTCCAAGAGTGTGCAAAACAGATATAAACACACATATAAACCTGTTTGATGTTTCGGAAAGTTGCTGGGGATCAGTTTTGGTTCAGATCAGGTCGAGGTTGAGCTGAGCCATCATTTATTGGTCGTATTCAAAGTCCTCATGTGTCCAGGGACATATTTCCTGAGTTCATAAACATAATATAATTGTTTTCAAAACGAAAGAAGATGTTGTGATGCCAAAAAATATCGACGTAATCATAGTAGTATCGACTAGATACACTCCTGTACTTGGTATCATTACAGTGGATGTTAGGTGTAGATCGACCAGTGGTGTTTGTTTACATTTTGACGCCAGTGAGCTACGGTGTGTAGTGAAGCATGTTTAGCTATTCCTCATCCTGCAGGGATGATACTTGTAAGAAACTTACTTTATTAGCCGCCATGGAGGCGAGGATTAGTGATTTAGAAGTAGGCGATAGCGGCTGGACTTTAGCCGCTAGCTCGCTAGCCATGTCTTAAAGCACCTCTTCCTGAGAGCGCCTTTTGCGTTAGTTTTCAAGCCAAAATGCGTCCGTTCTCCCTTTTCTGTCTACACACCATGTCTGCTTGTAAGTACTCCGTGATTGTGCGCTGCCGAACATGCTCGTCCACTCGCAAACCAGCGATGTCACGACGTGACGACGACAGGGGCGCGGGGAGGTTTGGGGGACCGGTACTTTTCAGAGGCGGTGTAATACCGAATATGATCATACTTGCCAACCTTGAGACCTTCGAATTCGGGAGATTTGGGGGGGCGGTTTGAGGTGTGGGGGGGGGGGGGGGGGGCGGGGTTTGGTGGTAGCAGGGGTGTATATTGTAGCGCGGAAGAGTTAGGGATGCAAGGGATTCTGGGTATTTGTTCTGTTGTGTTTATGTTGTGTTACGGAAATGTGTTTGTCATTCTTGTTAGATGTGGGTTCACAGTGTGGCGCTTATTTGTGACAGTGTTAAAGTTGTTTATACGGCCACCCTCAGTGTGACCTTTATGGCTGTTGACCAAGTATGCCTCGCAGTCACTTTCGTGTGTATGCAGAAGCCGCATACAACATGTGACCGGGCCGGCACGCTGTTTGTATGGTGGGAAAGCGGACGCGTCGACAGGTTGTAGAGGACGCTAAAGGCAGTGCCATCACGGCACGCCCTTAATATTGTTGTCCGGGTGAAAATCGGGTGAAATTCGGGAGAATGGTTGCCCCGGGAGAGGCACTGAAAATCGGGAGGGTTGGCAAGTATGAATATGATACATTAGTATCGCGGTACTATACTAATACTGGTATAGCGTACAACCCTAATATACAGGTAAAAGCCAGTAAATTAGAATATTTTGAAAAACTTGATTTATTTCAGTAATTGCATTCAAAAGGTATAACTTGTACATTATATTTATTCATTGCACACAGACTGATGCATTCAAATGTTTATTTCATTTAATTTTGATGATTTGAAGTGGCAACAAATGAAAATCCAAAATTCCGTGTGTCACAAAATTAGAATATTACTTAAGGCTAATACAAAAAAGGGATTTTTAGAAATGTTGGCCAACTGAAAAGTATGAAAATGAAAAATATGAGCATGTACAATACTCAATACTTGGTTGGAGCTCCTTTTGCCTCAATTACTGCGTTAATGCGGCGTGGCATGGAGTCGATGAGTTTCTGGCACTGCTCAGGTGTTATGAGAGCCCAGGTTGCTCTGATAGTGGCCTTCAACTCTTCTGCGTTTTTGGGTCTGGCATTCTGCATCTTCCTTTTCACAATACCCCACAGATTTTCTATGGGGCTAAGGTCAGGGGAGTTGGCGGGCCAATTTAGAAGAGAAATACCATGGTCCGTAAACCAGGCACGGGTAGATTTTGCGCTGTGTGCAGGCGCCAAGTCCTGTTGGAACTTGAAATCTCCATCTCCATAGAGCAGGTCAGCAGCAGGAAGCATGAAGTGCTCTAAAACTTGCTGGTAGACGGCTGCGTTGACCCTGGATCTCAGGAAACAGAGTGGACCGACACCAGCAGATGACATGGCACCCCAAACCATCACTGATGGTGGAAACTTTACACTAGACTTCAGGCAACGTGGATCCTGTGCCTCTCCTGTCTTCCTCCAGACTCTGGGACCTCGATTTCCAAAGGAAATGCAAAATCTGCATGGTTGGGTGATGGTTTGGGGTGCCATGTCATCTGCTGGTGTCGGTCCACTCTGTTTCCTGAGATCCAGGGTCAACGCAGCCGTCTACCAGCAAGTTTTAGAGCACTTCATGCTTCCTGCTGCTGACCTGCTCTATGGAGATGGAGATTTCAAGTTCCAACAGGACTTGGCGCCTGCACACAGCGCAAAATCTACCCGTGCCTGGTTTACGGACCATGGTATTTCTGTTCTAAATTGGCCCGCCAACTCCCCTGACCTTAGCCCCATAGAAAATCTGTGAGGTATTGTGAAAAGGAAGATGCAGAATGCCAGACCCAAAAACGCAGAAGAGTTGAAGGCCACTATCAGAGCAACCTGGGCTCTCATAACACCTGAGCAGTGCCAGAAACTCATCGACTCCATGCCACGCCGCATTAACGCAGTAATTGAGGCAAAAGGAGCTCTAACCAAGTATTGAGTATTGTACATGCTCATATTTTTCATTTTCATACTTTTCAGTTGGCCAACATTTCTAAAAATCCCTTTTTTGTATTAGCCTTAAGTAATATTCTAATTTTGTGACACACGGAATTTTGGATTTTCATTTGTTGCCACTTCAAATCATCAAAATTAAATGAAAAAAACATTTGAATGCATCAGTCTGTGTGCAATGAATAAATATAATGTACAAGTTACACCTTTTGAATGCAATTACTGAAATAAATCAAGTTTTTCAAAATATTCTAATTTACTGGCTTTTACCTGTATATCTCAAGGTAGCCCAGAGTAAAAAATGATTGCCCAGGTCTAGACTTGAGGCTGGATGGACAGACAAATGGATAGATCTACAGATGGATTTACACACCTATAGTGAGAAGGATAAAAATAGAGCGAGATGAAGAAATAGATGATTGATCTTCTTTCCAACCTGTGATTGATTTCACAGGTTGGAAAGAAGGACAGATGGACAGAAAGTCTGACGGACATTTAGACAGTCCCATGGAGAGAAGGTTAAATGGACGAATGAATCAGATAGTCGGACATAATTACTAGTACTAAATTCCTTCCGCCACATCATTTAAACACTGTCTCTAAAACTTTAGTCCACGTGCTGCAACGTTCCCGACTGTGTCAAACAACAAATAAAAGCACAGTGCCACATCCAAAAGCGCTGGCAGAGCACTTCAGAAAGAGATAGAATGATGAAAAGGCAGCACAGATCAGTCGCTACATATCATTAGTGCTATAAATATCTCAGTCCGACTTCCCACTTGTTGTCTTTTCACTGCTGGCTGGCGTTCATTTCCCTCCTCTGTGTGTGAGCGCTGCCACATGCAGAGCGAGGTCTTGCTCGGTGTAGTTAAAGAGCACCATGCTGTCATGTGTTGATTCTTTATTTATTCCCTTGTTTTTCCTCTCCGCACCTTAATCTTGCTCGCTCTCATTATTCTGTTAAAAAGAAAATATCTAGTTGCGTGAGTGAAAATATGCAGCGTTGATTTTTTTTGGATAGTCGAACCTCGGATTCAGGAGGAACAGTGTGGTTTTCGTCCTGGTCGTGGAACTGTGGACCAGCTCTATACTCTCGGCAGGGTCCTTGAGGGTGCATGAGAGTTTGCCCAACCAGTCTACATGTGTTTTGTGGACTTGGAGAAGGCATTCGACCGTGTCCCTCGGGAAGTCCTGTGGGGAGTGCTCAGAGAGTACGGGGTATCGGACTGTCTGATTGTGGCAGTCCGCTCCCTGTATGATCAGTGCCAGAGCTTGGTCCGCATTGCCGGTAGTAAGTCGGACACGTTTCCAGTGAGGGTTGGACTCCGCCAAGGCTGCCCTTTGTCACCGATTCTGTTCATTACTTTTATGGACAGAATTTCTAGGCGCAGTCAAGGCATTGAGGGGATCTGGTTTGGGGGCTGCAGGATTAGGTCTCTGCTTTTTGCAGATGATGTGGTCCTGATGGCTTCATCTGGCCAGGATCTTCAGCTCTCACTGGATCGGTTCGCAGCTGAGTGTGAAGCGACTGGGATGAGAATCAGCACCTCCAAGTCCGAGTCCATGGTTCTCGCCCGGAAAAGGGTGGAGTGCCATCTCCGGGTTGGGGAGGAGATCTTGCCCCAAGTGGAGGAGTTCAAGTACCTCGGAGTCTTGTTCACGAGTGGGGGAAGAGTGGATCGTGAGATCGACAGGCGGATCGGTGCGGCGTCTTCAGTAATGCGGACGCTGTATCGATCCGTTGTGGTGAAGAAGGAGCTGAGCCGGAAGGCAAAGCTCTCAATTTACCGGTCGATCTACGTTCCCATCCTCACCTATGGTCATGAGCTTTGGGTTATGATCGAAAGGACAAGATCACGGGTACAAGCGGCCGAAATGAGTTTCCTCCGCCGGGTGGCGGGGCTCTCCCTTAGAGATAGGGTGAGAAGCTCTGCCATCCGGGAGGAGCTCAAAGTAAAGCCGCTGCTCCTCCACATTGAGAGGAGCCAGATGAGGTGGTTCGGGCATCTGGTCAGGATGCCACCCGAACGCCTCCCTAGGGAGGTGTTTAGGGCACGTCCCACCGGTAGGAGGCCGCGGGGAAGACCCAGGACACGTTGGGAAGACTATGTCTCCCGGCTGGCCTGGGAACGCCTCGGGGTCCCACAGGAAGAGCTGGACGAAGTGGCTGGGGAGAGGGAAGTCTGGGCTTCCCTGCTTAAGCTGCTGCCCCCGCGACCCGACCTCGGATAAGCGGAAGAAGATGGATGGATGGATAGATGGATGGATGGATTTTTTTGGGGGGGGTCGTCAGCAACAACAGTCTATACCAGGGGTGTCAAAGCAAGGCCCGCGGGCCAGGAATTAATTATCTATGGCAGTGTTTTTCAACCTTTTTTTGCGTTGAAAAAATCAGCAGAAATCATTAAAAAACGAAACTCAATTGACAGTAAAAAGTTGTCGCAATTGTTGGATATGACTTTAAACCATAACCAAGCATGCATCAATATAGCTCTTGTCTCAAAGTAGGAGTACTGTCATGACCTGTCACATCACCCTGTGACTTATTTTGAATTTGTTGCTGTTTTTCTGTGTGTAGTGTTTTAGTTCTTGTCTTGCGCTCCTATTTTGGTGTTTTTTTCTCTTTTTTCTGTATTTTCCTGTAGCAGTTTCATGTCTTCCTTTGAGCGATATTTCCCGCATCTACTTTGTTTTAGCAATCAAGAATATTTCAGTTGTTTTTATCCTTCTTTGTGGGAACATTGTTGATTGTCATGTCATGTTCGGATGTACATTGTGGACGCCGTCTTTGCTCCACAGTAAGTCTTTGCTGTCGTCCAGCATTCTGTTTTTCTTTACTTTGTAGCCAGTTCATTTTTAGTTTTGTTCTGCATAGCCTTCCCTAAACTTCAATGCCTTTTCTTAGGAGCACTCACCTTTTGTGATGGGTCGTGGTCGGGGGTGGGGCGGGGGCGTGGTTGGGGGCGTGGTTAAGATATATATATATATATATATATATAAGAAATACTTGACTTTCAGTGAATTCTAGCAATATATATATTTTATTACATATATATATATATATATATATATATATATATATATATATATATATATATATATATATAAATAAAAGAAATACTTGAATTTCAGTGTTCATTTATTTACACATATACACATATATAACTCTCATCTACTCATTGTTAAGGGTTGAATTGTCCATCCTTGTTCTATTCTCTGTCACTATTTCAGAACACACACATTATACAAATATACATTATAAAATCAATAAGAAAACGGGAGCTCTAATTTGGGAATCTGAATTAGGATCAGAAGTTCCTATATAAACATTGCGCACTCACGTCGCCTTTTTGTATTGATTACTGCAGCTGTGCACTGGATTCATTCACAAATACAAACTACAACTCACAAACACTTTAGGGTTAGGCTCCACCATCAGAATGTGTACTTAAACTTATAAAGATCACATGGATATTATTCAGTGAGTTGATTCACCAAAACTAACCTGTTATACAGGAGGAAAAAGCACACAGGACGTTTCAATTGTTCACAGACTAGTCGCGCTCATCAGAATGACAAGACACTTCCGGTCTGCAGGTGATAGCATTCAATTGGGAAGAAACGCCCTACTGCCCCCTACTGACCAATGTCAATACTGATAAATATGTAATGACAGCTCCAAAAACGAATTCAAACCACAAAATAAAATAAATAAATCAACACAAAAATGTGACACATTATGGGTGGGTCACATATGCATGTACAGTAGATGGCAGTATTGTCCTGTTTAAAAGTATCACAACATTGCTGTTTACGGCAGACGAACTGCTTTACGGTAGACGAAAACTTGACTGCTGTTGTTGTGTGTTGTTACCGCGCTGGGAGGACGTTAATGAAACTGCCTAACAATAAACCCACATAAGAAACCAAGAACTCACCCTCGATCATTAGCTGTTTATATTATGGGAAAGCGGACGTGTGAACAGGCTGTCAACACGTCACTCAGGTCCGCATGGAGCTGGAGGGGGCGTGGCCTCCAGCTCCGCCTGAATTTCGGGAGATTTTCGGGAGAAAATTTGTCCCGGGAGGTTTTCGGGAGAGGCGCTGAATTTCGGGAGTCTCCCGGAAAATCCGGGAGGGTTGGCAAGTATGAAAGGGGTACAATTAAAAAGCGCTCACAGCGGAGGCACAACTTAACGCAGGGAACAAAACTAACACATTGGCAGAAACTATGGACATGAAACAAAACTTACTCGGCAGAGCATGAGTCAATGGCATGTACAGAGCAAAATCAGAGTATCAATGTCACCAGGACGACTAACTAAAAATGACAGGCTTAAATAATAGTCTCATGATTAGAGCCAGGTGCGTGAGTCACATGAGGACAGGTGAAACTAATCGGTCGTCATGGTGACCAAACAAGGGAGCGAAAAAACAGGAACTTTTGGAGTCTTAAACAAACAGAACATAACTAAACAAAACATGATCTAGACCACAGATCGTGGCACACGCTGCCTCCCGCTGTTTCCGACATCTACAAAGCAATTAGCTACCGGCTGCCACCTACTGATATGGAAGAGTATTACACGGTTACTCTGCAGATCTCTAGACAGCACCGACACTCAACAACAACACATCATTTGCAGACTATAATTAATGGTTTGCAAAAAATATTTTTAACCCAAATAAATTATCTACAAATAAATTGGGGACGGTGTGGCGAAGTTGGTAGAGTGGCCGTGCCAGCAATCGGAGGGTTGCTGGTTACTGGGGTTCAATCCCCACCTTCTACCATCCTAGTCACGTCACTTGTGTCCTTGGGCAAGACACTTCACCCCTTGCTCCTGATGGCTGCTGGTTAGCGCCTTGCATGGCAGCTCCCGCCATCAGTGTGTGAATACCTACTCAGTGGCCTAGTGGTTAGAGTGTCCGCCCTGAGATCGGTAGGTTGTGAGTTCAAACCCCGGCCGAGTCAAACCCCGGCCGAGTCATACCAAATGGGACCCGTTACCTCCCTGCTTGGCACTCAGCATCAAGGGTTGGAATTGGGGGTTAAATCACCAAAAATGATTCCCGGGCGCGGCCACCGCTGCTGCCCACTGCTCCCCTCACCTCCCAGCGGGTGATCAAGGGTGATGGGTCAAATGCAGAGAATAATCTCGCCACACCTAGTGTGTGTGTGACAATCATTGGTACTTTAACTTTAACTTTTTTTTTTTAATGGGTGAATGTGGAAATAGTGTCAAAGCGCTTTGAGTACCTTGAAGGTAGAAAAGCGCTATACAAGTATAACCCATTTATCATTTAAATAGGTGAAATTAGATCATCTCCCACGGCACACCAGACTGTATCTCACGCCGCGGCACAGTGGTTGAAAAACACTGATCTATGGCCCCCGGGATGACATTTGATTAGTATTAGAACCGGCCCGCAGGCCATAGCCGCCTGCTGCTGTTTTGCACGCACCAATACTCCATCAGTGTTGGCGCTAGGAATTTTCAAAATCATCAAGTGATAATTTTCAAAATATCACTTGATGGGACCCCATAAAGTGATATTAATGGGGTCCCAGAGTACATTTTTGGGGTCCCACTTTTTTGTAACCGTTTTGTAAACAAATGATAAATGTATGCATTATCCCGTTATATCTCACATTCTATATTGTTTTGGAAAAAGGCTGTCATAAACGTTACTTAATTTAAAAAAAATAATAATACAAAAGAAAACACATTTTTTCAGTTTATTATGAATGAATGAATGAATGAAATAAGTTTATTTCGGTCATATAATCAACCATCAACCATTAACCATTTTGTGTGACCAGTTTAAAAGTACAGACTATACATATACAGTATAACAATCATACACATTTACACACAAAAGGAAAAGAAAAGAAAAGAAAAAGCATGACCGAAAAAGGAATAGGCTGAAGCCAAAGCTTATATTTGCCTATCCTATACCTTCACTGAAAATAAGATTACCTGGAACATCAATGTTAAAAAAAAAAAAAAAAATCAATGGAATGAAAGTAATTGTTACTATATTTTATAATTTTCAATTATCTCACCTTTCAATGTTTTCTTAAACCTTAACAAAGAAGTACATGTCTTCAACTCATCACTGAGCTTATTCCACCATTTAACTCCTAAAACTGAAATACATTTGTATTTAATATTCGTTCTTGCTTTACCTATTTCAAAAATCAATCCCCCCCGTAAATTATGGGTTTCTCCTCTTAATTGAAATAACCTAAGAATACAAGCTGGAAGGCTGTTGTTCTTTACTCGAAACATAATTTCCATTGTTTTTAAAAACACAATATCTGACAATTTTAACACATTAGAACTTATAAATAATGGATTGGTATGTTCATAGTAGCACGCTTTGTGTATTATTCTTATTACCCTTTTTTGAAGTTTAATTATTGGGTCTATGTTTGTTCTATAAACATTTCCCCAAACTTCAACACAATATGTTAAATATGGAAAAATAAAAGAATAATATAACATATGCAAACATTTCTTATTCAGCATGTGTTTTACTTTATAAAGAATGGCAATGGATTTGGATATTTTTCCCTTTATATATTCAATATGCGGTTTCCAACATAATTTATGATCAATTATTATTCCCAAGAATTTAGTTTCATATACTCTATCAATTTCCACTTGATTTAATTTTAGTTTTACTTCACGATTTGTTCTTGCACCACTAAACGCCATAAATTTAGTTTTCTTATCATTTAATGATAACTTATTGATATCAAACCATTTTTTTAGCTGAAACAACTCAACCTCTATTACCCTCAACACTTCCTTCAAGTCTTCTCCTGAACAATATACATTTGTATCATCTGCAAACATAATAAATTTCAATTTATTAGATACTGAACAAATATCATTTAAATATAGTATAAATAACTTAGGTCCCAATACCGAGCCTTGTGGAACCCCACAAGTTACTCTTCTTGGCTGTGATTTAGTCTTATTGATTTCCACATATTGAGATCTATTACTTAAATAACTACTTAACCACTCTTGTGAAACACCTCTTATGCCATAGTTTTCCAATTTTTGCAGGAGTAAGGAATGATCGATTGTGTCAAAAGCTTTACATAAATCAATAAATACTCCAACGGTGTGTTGCTTTTTTTCTATTGCTGTAACTACGTTTTCTACAAAGTCCATCACTGCTAGGGATGTAGATCGATTACTCCTGAAGCCATACTGATGGTCATTCAGTAGCTCATGTTTGTCAATGAACTTATCAAGTCTATTTACAAATAATTTCTCAAGAATTTTTGCGAATTGAGGTAGCAGAGACACAGGTCTATAATTTGAGACCATATGTTTATCACCATTTTTATAAATCGGAATAACTTTAGCAATTTTCGTTTTGTCAGGAAAAGTTCCAGTTGATAAAGATGTATTACATATATAAGTAAACGGCTTCAGGACACAATCCATCACTTCTTTAACAAGTGACATATCCACGTTGTTACCATCGACTGATTTTTTGTTTTTAAACTTTCTTACCACTTTATTATCAATTTATTCAGTTATAACATTAACAACATGCATTCACTTTCTTCTTTCCTTCGTGGATTTTTTTCTATATTTTCATTGTAATATTTTCAGAATGTGTTTTGGGCCAAAGAAAGACAAAGAAAACAATCTGAAGTTGTCTTTATTTTTTTTGTTTTAATGCCATGATTTCAATAGTTTCTGCACAGATTTTCGTCCATGAGGCCCCTGAGCTAAAATGAGTTTAACACCCCTGGTCTACAGTGAAGTATTGTGTGCTTCAGAAGCCAGTACAGTCTGATTCAGAACCCCGTGTAAGGATAGCGACACATTTGTAGCACTTGCTTCTCACCTCATCCATGCTCACTCACTCATCCCCTTGCTTTTCCTTTCTCTCTTTTGAACGTCCACTAACTTTTATCTGGGATTGACAATTGACTAAGGATGCACTCACACGAGACTAGACAATCCGTGCTTGGGCAAACTTAACACCAAAAGGGGGCCCGGCACAATTGTGCACTCATATTGCTTTTCCCACAAGTTATTGATGATAACATCCTCCTTGCACATTACAAATAATACGTTACAGTAATACAGCATTGTACAAAACCCGTTTCCATACGAGTTGGGATATTGTGTTCGATGTAAATATAAACGGAATACAATGAATTGCAAATGCTTTTCAACCCATATTCAATTGAATGCACTACAAAGACAAGATATTTGATGTTCAAACTCAAACTTTTTTTTTTTTTTTTGCAAATAATAATTAACTTAGAATTTCATGGCTGCAACACGTGCCAAAGTAGTTGGGAAAGGGCATGTTCACCACCGTGTTACATCACCTTTTCTTTTAACAACACTCAATAAACGATTGGGAACTGAGGAAACTAATTGTTGAAGCTTTGAAAGTGGAATTATTTCCCATTCTTGTTTTATGTAGAGCTTCAGTTGTTGAACAGTCCGGGGGTCTCCGCTGTCGTATTTTACGCTTCATAATGCGCCACACATTTTCGATGGGAGACAGGTCTGGACTGCAGGCGGGCCAGGAAAGTACCCGCACTCTTTTTTTACAAAGCCACGCTGTTGTAACACGTGCTGAATGTGGCTTGGCATTGTCTTGCTGAAATAAGCAGGGGCGTCCATGAAAAAGACGGCGCTTAGATGGCAGCATATCTTGTTCCAAAGCCTGTCTGTACAAACGGTACGTTTGTAGAATCAATTGATGGCACTAGGGTTGGATCTTCATAGTCGTTAGATGTTGCTCATCAATGACAATGACTCGAATTTATGGCTTGTTTTTTTAAAGAGAAATAAACAGATGATGTAGTCTTGTATTCAAAGTGAAAACCCTTGGTGGTCAACCAAGACTAGAGGCTGTTGTGCAGCAAGCTGAGTACACAGGGGGCCTATACATTCCTGAAAATAGCAGATACAAGCAAAAAATCAAACTATGCAATGGAATAAATTCCTATACCGTATTTTCCGCACTATAAGGCGCACCGGATTATTAGCCGCACCTTCAATGAATGGCATATTTCATAACTTTGTCCACCAATAAGCCGCCCCGGACTATAAGCCGCGCCTACGCTGCGCTAAAGGGAATGTCAAAAAAACAGTCAGATAGGTCAGTCAAACTTTAATAATATATTAAAAACCAGCGTTCTAACAACTCTGTTCACTCCCAAAATGTACGCAAATGTGCAATCACAAACATAGTAAAATTCAAAATAGTGCAGAGCAATAGCAACATAATGTTGCTCGAACGTTAATGTCACAACACACAAAATAAACATAGCGCTCACTTTCTGAAGTTATTCTTCATTCGTAAATCCTTCGTCTTCGGTGTCCGAAGTGAAAAGTTGGGCAAATTTACGATCCACTGGCAGATGTTGGCGTCGTCTGGCGCTGCCTCCTCGTCTTAGTGAAGGTGTGTTCGCCTTCTGTCATCCATTGTTCCCACGCAGTTAGCAGTCTAGCTTCGAATGCCCTGTTGACACCAATATCTAGCGGCTGGAGGTCTTTTGTCAATCCACCCGGAATGACGGCGAGTATTGAATTAAGCGCGTAAGCGTGTCTCTCAATGTGCTGTTATGAGCTAGCAAATATAACAACTACACTACCCAGCATGCAACGATAGTTACGAGCATGCGCGGTAGCCCTGAGAAGCGTTGTATGCTGGCAGTTAGAATGTGGTTATGAGCACGCTGTGAGTAAACGTTGAGAACTCAGTTAACACGCCTCGTCTGCATTATTTATAATTAGACAGACAACACACTTAATAGGAGCCATTTTGGGGTCTTTACATAAACACACAAATGGAAATGAAACGTCACATATCCCAGCATGCACCGCGCGCTTCTTCTACGGGGAAAAAAGATGGCGGCTGTTTACCGTAGTTGCGAGACCTAAACTTTATGAAAATGAATCTTAATATTTATCCATATATAAAGCGCACCGGGTTATAAGGCGCACTGTCAGCTTTTGAGAAAATTTGTGGTTTTTAGGTGCGCCTTATAGTGCGGAAAATACGGTACTTTAAAAAAAAAAGATTTGTCGAGTGATAAAGGATTATTCGTCGGCGGAGTTTCCAAACATGTCGAACTATCGTCTTCTCTTGACGTCATTCTACATGACAAAACCGTTGAAAACTTGCAAAAGCATGGAGGTCTAAAACTTCTTTGTGTGTGGCTGGGTCAAGGACATTGGTGTCAAGACTCTCCCGGATAAACATGCATCGTTTTTGCTCGGGTGAGGTTGCATTTCATGATTTGACTTTGTGTCTATAGCCATGTTTGTTGTTGTTGTTGTTGTTGTTGTTGCACACGCTGTTTACGAGTCCCGTGTTTTTTCCCCGTCTTTACCAAAATATAACTATGGATGTCAACATTGTGTATGAGCTGAAAGCTTCATTTATGATCGCTGCCTTTGGTAAAAGCTTAACTCTTTTACGTTTTGCTCACATTTGCTTTATTTTATTTAGACTCGCCGAGTTGGTGCTTTACAAAACACTCGCAGCAAACGTGTGTTTAAGAAATAAATAAAACAATCAAGATAATAATTAAATGGGAAATAATAAACGTTAAAAGTATATCAAACAAACCTTTAATGAAGTGATCACTGCAAATTCATGCATTCTTCGACGTTGCTGTCTTGGGCTGGAGTGTGAGCTGCGTGCTTTTCTCGTCATTGTTTCGTAAAATCTTGCACTCTTCCACCTTTTTTGATTACCTCTAGAGCAGTGGTTCTTAACCTGAGTTCGATCGAACCCTAGGGGTTCGGTGAGTCGGCCTCAAGGGTTCGGCACACCCAACTCATCGTGTAAATAAAAACTTCTCCCTATCGGCGTATTATGGATACGACAACAGCAGAAGTCAGACTGATTTGCAGGTGTGTAATTTGTTGTGAGTTTATGCACTGTGTTGGTTTTGTTCTTTGAACAAAATGATGTTCATGCATGGTTCGTGTTGTGCACCGGTAAAAAAAACATATAACTTTGTCTTGAATTAGGAAAAAAAATATATATACCGTATTTTCCGCACTATAAGGCGCACCGGATTATTAGCCGCACCTTCAATGAATTACATATTTCATAACTTTGTCCACCAATAAGCCGCCCCGGATTATAAGCCGCGCCTACGCTGCGCTAAAGGGAATGTCAAAAAAACAGTCAGATAGTTCAGTCAAACTTTAATAATATATTGAAAACCAGCGTTCTAACAACTCTGTCCCAAAATGTACGCAAATGTGCAATCACAAACATAGTAAAATTCAAAATGGTGTAAAGCAATAGCAACATAATGTTGCTCGAACGTTAATGTCACAACACACAAAATAAACATAGCGCTCACCTTCTGAAGTTATTCTTCATTCGTAAATCCTTCGAATTCTTCGTCTTCGGTGTCCGAATTGAAAAGTTGCGCAAGCGTGGGATCCAAAATGGCCGGTTCCGTCTCGTCGAAGTCATCGGAGTCAGTGTCGCTGTTGTTGTCCAGTAGTTCTGTGAATCCTGCCTTCCGGAAAGCTCGGACCACAGTTGTGACCGAAATATCTGCCCAGGCATTTACGATCCACTGGCAAATGTTGGCGTATGTCGTCCGGCGCTGTCTGCCCGTCTTAGTGAAGGTGTGTTCGCCTTCGGAGCTGTGTGAAAAAAGCCACCCGGCCTCTTCGCGTAAACTTCCCTTAACCACTCGCTCATCTTTTCTTCATCCATCCATCCCTTCGAGTTAGCTTTTATGATGACGCCGGCTGGAAAGGTCTCTTTTGGCAAGGTCTTCCTTTTGAATATCATCATGGGTGGAAGTTAGCATGGCAAGCTAGAACCACAGTGAAGGATGACTTCTCATTCCCTGTGGTGCGAATATTCACCGTACGTGCTCCCGTTCCACAGTGCGGTTCACAGGAATATCAGTTGCTGTGAAATACGGTAGTAATCCGTGTGCGGATGGAGAGATTGCGTCTTTTCATGAACCGGATCCTTGTCGCTTAGTAGGAGCCATTTTGTGGTCTTTACAGATGTAAACAGGAAATGAAACGTACGGTGATATCCGCGCGTTTTTTCTTCTTCTTCCGGGGGCGGGTGGTTGCTTGCAGTAGAAGAAGAAGCGCTTCCTGTTCTATGGGGGCGGGTGCTTTCCTTGGCGGTTGCTTGCGTAGAAGAAGAAGCGCTTCCTGTTCTACCGGGAAAAAAGATGGCGGCTGTTTACCGAAGTTGCGAGATCGAAACTTTATGAAAATGAATCGTAATAAAGCGCACCGGGTTATAAGGCGCACTGTCAGCTGTTGAGAAAATTTGTGGTTTTTAGGTGCGCCTTATAGTGCGGAAAATGCGGTATATATATTTTTCACTAAAGAAGGGTTCGGTGAATGCGCATATGAAACTGGTGGGGTTTGGTACCTCCAACAAGGTTAAGAACCACTGCTCTAGAGCAGTGTTTTTCAACCACTGTGCCGCGGCACACTAGTGTACCATGAGATATTGTTTGGTGTGCCCTGGGAGATTATGTAATTTCACCTAATTGGGTTAAAAATATTTTTTGCAAACCAGTAATTATAATCATAATAAAGGGGAACATTATCACCAGACCTATGTAAGCGTCAATATATACCTTGATGTTGCAGAAAAAAGACCATATATTTTTTTAACCGATTTCCCAACTCTAAATGGGTGAATTTTGGCGAATTAAACGCCTTTCTATTATTCGCTCTCGGAGCGATGACGTCACAAAGTGACGTCACATCGGGAAGCAATCCGCCATTTTCTCACTTTCGTCGGTGTGTTGTCGGAGGGTGTAACAACACGAACAGGGACGGATTCAAGTTGCACCAGTGGCCCAAAGATGCGAAAGTGGCAAGAAATTGGACGAAATTTGTTCAAAATACGAAGCTGTGGGGAAAGCCGACGAAATGGTCAGTCGTTTGTTCCGCACACTTTACCGACGAAAGCTATGCTACGACAGAGATGGCAAGAATGTGTGGATATCCTGCGACACTCAAAGCAGATGCTGACATCAACTCCAAAACTGGACGGATCTGCTTTCAGGAAAAGAGAGCGGATGAGGGTATGTCTACAGAATATATTAATTGATGAAAACTTTATTCATTACTCGCGGTTTTACGTAAATTATTATACATAAACTGTGTTTATCAATAATTTAGCTTAAAAACATTTATTTTTTTCAATCATTCGAGTACATTCGGGTAGTCTTGTGTAATGCAGTATTTTGTGTCTATTTAGGTATGGTTAACCTGAGTGCTGAAATCCTGGAAAAATATATGTTCTTAGCGCGCCTGAAATGGGCTGTCTGCACTCTCAAAGTGCATGTTGTTGCCAAATGTATTTCATATGCTGTAAACCTAGTTCATAGTTGTTAGTTTCCTTTAATGCCAAACAAACACATACCAATCGTTGGTTAGAAGGCGATCGCCAAATTCGTCCTCGCTTTCTCCCGTGTCGCTGGCTGTCGTGTCGGTTTCGCTTGCATACGGTTCAAACCGATATGGCTCAATCGCTTCAGTTTCTTCTTCAATTTCGTTTTCGCTACCTGCCTCCACACTACAACCATCCGTTTCAATACATGCGTAATCTGTTGAATCGCTTAAGCCGCTGAAATCCGAGTCTGAATCCGAGCTAATGTCGCTATACCTTGCTGTTCTTTCCGCCATGTTTGTTTGTATTGGCATCACTATGTGACGTCACAGGAAAATGGACGGGCGTATATAACGATGGTTAAAATCAGGCACTTTGAAGCTTTTTTTAGGGATATTGCGTGATGGGTAAAATTTTGAATAAAACTTCGAAAAATAAAATAAGCCACTGGGAACTGATTTTTAATGGTTTTAACCCTTCTGAAATTGTGATAATGTTCCCCTTTAAGTTTCATGCGGGTGGAGGAGGAGGAGCCACAGTCACCATTTACTGTGTACCTCTTGTTTCCCCCTGGTATAAACCCTTTGATTGCCTAATAGAATTGCTATTGTGACATCCAGTGGACACATTTAGAACAGCAGTTTCTTTCGTTAAAAAAAACCCAACAAAACTTGGCATTTCTTGGGCCCGCGAATATTATTAATATATTGCGTGATGGGTAAAATTTTGAAAAAAACTTCGAAAAATAAAATAAGCCACTGGGAAATTGATTTTTAATGGTTTTAACCCTTCTTAAATTGAATTAAATTAAAAAGGCTGAAGTGACAGCCGAAACTGAGATTTATTTCTTACTCTCTAAAAACTATTTGTCTGCCCACAACAATATTATATTATAAATATTATATAAAATAATATTTCAAGTAGACATGATGAACGCAAATTTAAATAAGCCCAGTGTGAGTGTGCCCTTAATTTCCCTGCTTTTAGGTGCACATTTTATGGAAGGCATTTTTTTTTTTTTTATTAATTGCAAACATAAATATGTTTGGGTCAGAAGTACCAGTCCAACCGTCAAGTGTGAAATTACAAAACTAAGTTATTATCAGAATTTTTGGCAGAACCATTCAGCTAATATTCATAAGTTTGCTCTAACACTGAGTTTCTCTGCCCATGAATTGGAAGCTACGTTGGTGAAAATCCAACATTGTCTTTTCTCGCAAGCTGCTATACACAGAAGCGTTATCATGTCAAAGCCGAAAGCTGGGCAGAGCTGCGATGGTGTTGGATGCACAGATTGTCACACATAATTACACCACCTCTCAGCCACAGAAGATATCAGAGGGTTTATTAGGGTCCAAGCATAGAAGCAATCGGTTTCTGTGAAGACCCTATTGTATTTTTCTTTCATTTACAATTGTAAGACCTTGGTCAGGAGCGCAGGGGAGTGACTTATTTGCATGAGAGGATCGCTTATCTGCTAGCCAGGGTAAACTCACTCTATTTACATTCCATCAGTATGTAGAGTCGGTAGAATCTCTGAGGTCCTGTCCACGCCAGTACATACGTGTTTGGGGTTGGAAAATTACAGGATGAAAACAATGTAATGTACCGTATTTTTCGGACTATAAGGCGCACTTAAAATCCTTTCATTTTCTCAAAACTCGACAGTGCGCCTTATAACCTGGTGCGCCTAATGCACGGACAAATGTTGGTTATGCTTACCGACCTAGAAGCAATTTTATTTGGTACATGGTGAAATAATAAGTGTGACCAGTAGATGGCAGTCACACATAAGAGATACGTGTAGACTGCAATATGACTCAAGTACACAACACCAACATTTTATATGTTCCATTGAAAATATAGAACATTAGTGCTTTACAAAGTTAAAAACAATACCCCGGTGACCCATTATCACATACGTACGCACGGACACAGATACCAAACACAAACACCCACACACAACATACACACATACAGAAACATAGATATCTGAAACAGTTATCCAATGTATGCATCATAGTGTTTGTAGCCAAAGCTAATTTACAACATTTGTCCCCAACAACAACAACAACACAGATCTAACATCATTCAAATAGGAACAAATTTGAAAGTGACAAGTGCAGGTATACTTTTCAAAGTATCAGGTAGAGAGTTCCATAGTTGTGGTCCTTTTATTGAAAAGGCAGTCTGGGCAAAAGATGTTCTACAGAATGGAACGCAACAGTTGCCTTTTGACGTTGCTCTGGTGGTAGATCTGGTACCACTTTGCAGTCTTGTAATTGCCTTGCAAAGCAATTTGGGATCAGAGTTATCCAAGCATTTAAAAACCAGTTCGACTGTGTGTAACAAAATGAAATTGGCAAAACTTAAAATATTGTATTTGGTTAAAATTTGGCAATGATGATATCGTATACTCTTCTTGTCTAGGACTTTCAAGGCGCGGTTATAAAGACACTCAATGGTCTTGATTGATGACTGGTGTGCCTGGGACCATGTAGTTAAGCCATAAGATATGTGTGAAAAAAATCATTGAATTCATAAAAGTAAAAGTGCAACTATATGGACAAATGGCTGAGTACAGAGGAGACATGTGAGTAAACACTATCACAGGAGCCATCTACACCAGGAGGTCGTCAGACCATGGCCACCAGGACGCTGACACAAAATCGCACCCAAATACACGGCCGTTAACCCCTGATGCAGATGGCTCATCTGAGCAATGTTGGAAAATAAAAATAATAAAACTTGTAAAATAGTAAGAACCATGAGTAGAGATAAAGAA
Source organism: Nerophis lumbriciformis (assembly GCF_033978685.3). NCBI lineage: Eukaryota > Metazoa > Chordata > Actinopteri > Syngnathiformes > Syngnathidae > Nerophis > Nerophis lumbriciformis. Next base: position 4,190,786 of record NC_084582.2, on the reverse strand, counting down.
TAAAATACAAATAGGACATATGAAGATTAATAGAAAAAAAAATGAATATACAGTAAATAAATCGAACTAAATAAAATATTGCATAACTAATAGGATAATAAGTCAAATACAAATGACAGTGAAGTATTCCATGCTGGATTTGTCACTAAACAGAATTAACCATTTAACATTATTGCAAGGTGGTGTACGTTGTGCTACATCTTCCTAATATGATTCAAACAACTTTTTTATTGAACTTTGAAAGCAAAATGTATTGCGTCTCAACTTTTATGATGTCAAATTTTCTAACTGACGGATTTCAATGAAATGAAAACATATTCAATTCTTTACAAAAGCCCAGGTCATAATCAATGTCTACTTCTGACCTCAACAATCGCATAGTGTTGCTGCGACGGGCTAGCCCAGTATTCAATACCTAAAAATGTTCCCATACAGAGAGGCCCAAATGTTCTGGACTCATGTTGACACACTGGTGTTGTATAGGTCAGGATGATATAGTGGGTGTCTGCATTGATATGATCCATAACTGTCATCGTTAACGTTCCCTCTAAGGTGCGCGCCTGTGCAATTGTGCACTGCTCAAGCGTCCTCTGTGCATGGCAAATCTATGCCACGCACAAAATCAAATAAAAAAATAAGCGCATAACAATTTTTGACACACGGACATGACAGAAAAAAGTTTTCGTCATCATTGTTCAAATATTGTAACGTCTGTCGAGACGCTTTGAGGACATGAATTCCATCCATCACTTTACTGAGCAAAACTCTTTATTGTCGGCCATAAACACATCACCAAAACATTAGTAAAAAAAATGATATCTAGCAAAACTGGTCATTTCAAACCAGACCAAAAGCAACTTTGTTATATCAACAGCTGCCGCTTGCTCTTTCTCACTTGCGCCAACACATGCACATATGGCACTTACCCAGTGATGCGTTTACAGCCACACAAAAAGTCGGACAACTCCAACACCACACATAAAGTGTCATTCCAGGTCGTTACACTATGATTTACCAATCAAATGTGTGCTTATTCTAGTGTCATTTATTAGGAATCTTAATTTATAAATATTAATCATGAAATGCTGTTAGTACATTAAATAAATACTAATAAAAATATATTTTTTACAAACAGGAAGTTGCAGGAATGTACACATGATCCCCTGCTTACATCTCATTGTGCAACATGTGAATGTTTTAATGGGAACTAAATGCAATGTCTGAAAGGGGTACAAATTATTCCCAAAGCAGGACCTCCACCCAGACAAACAATACAAGTACACAGTTCATGAAAAACAATATTTTTTGTTATTGTCATTGTAAGTGGGCCTAAACACTTATATTAGAAATGGAAATGACTGCTGTCATTTGATTATAATAATAAGAGAATGTTGTCTGTCTATCTGTGTTGGCCCTGCGATGAGGTGGGGACTTGTCCAGGGTGTAACCCCGCCTTCCGCCCGCTGAGATAGGCTCCAGCACCCCCCGCGACCCCGAAAGGGACAAGCGGTAGAAAATGGATGGATGGATGGATGGAGATTGAACTTGTTATTTAGTCAGGTTTGGGACAGGTGTGCTGCTGGTGTAGCCACAGTGTGCACGTCTGATGTTGCTCACATGGGCTCCACTGAATGCTCAGGGAGTTTTTGCGTTTGCTCACACGCATGAAAAATTAGAGGGAACATTGGTCATCGTGTTCTTCCTTAGACAACAAGCTAGCTTTTTGTCAGGACTAGGACTTTGACTTGGTTTGTTCTCCCGTGGTGCAAATGAACTTGACTGGTCATGGCGTGAAGGTAAATACATGATTTATTTTAAACTATCAAAAAAGGAATAAACAAAAGGCGCGCACAGTGGCGGAGAATAAAACTAGACTTTAAACACAAAACTTGCACATTGGCAGAAACTATGAACAATTAAACAAAACACTAACTGTGGCTTAACAAACAAAAACTTACTTGGCATGGAACCGGCATGAAAAAAAGAGTAGCAAGGGTCATCAGGGTATGGAGAGTGTGCAGGAGCATAAATGTGGTGATGTCGTCAGAACGAACAACAGAAAATGAATGAACTTAAATACTATGGACATGATTAGTGAAAGCAGGTGCGTGACTCGAAACGTGAAACAGGTGCGTGACGTGACAGGTGAAAACTAATGGTTGCTATGGTGACAAGAGTGCACAATGAGTCCAAACGTGGAACAGGTGCGTGACGTGACAGGTGAAACTAATGGTTGCTATGGTGACAAAACAAAACAAAAGTGCACAAAAAGTCCAAAATTTAAACCGAACATTACTAAAACAAAACATGATCACACAGACATGACACTTTTATTGACTCCCCAGCGTCCCTGTTGTGCTTTCCATTTTGGTTCAATTGCTTCAAGACACAATTATCACCGATCAATTCCGCACTTTGAAAAAAAACTCTCCACGTTTGTTATGCCCATCCTTAACTCTTAACCCAACCAGTGCAGCAGCGGTGTTGCATTGTATCCCCAAGCAGCTATATGCCCACTCCATTAAACAGGCACTCACTTGATTGGAGATTTGTATCCAATATCCAGATTTGCATCAGCGAAGGTAAGGAAGTGATGGGGCTTGTTAAAGGGCGTGGAGACCATTGATCGGTGTCAATGCTGCAAGCTGAATGTAATGAGAGTAGGGGACGTAAATCTGCACGCTGACGTCCATAAGTAAGTGGCCCGTCGGATTGATGAGGGTGAAAAATGCCAAATTTAACAATGTATAGCAGAGTTTTGATAAGACGGTATTGAATACAGAAACTGTTTTGAGGGGAGTTTTGTTGTTGTCACTCATTTAATCATAGAAATCAATAAGGTATGGTCCAAGAGCTGTGTCCCGTTCTGCAAACCCCAAAGTCACGGCATCTCGCCCCGCATCACTTAGCCCGTCGAGCTGAAGGCTGCCGTTAAACATAAAGCATGCATCAGTCAGACCTCCGCCCCAGCGTGCAACCACACAAAGGGCAAAAGAGCACACCGCCTAATAATTTGTTCTCTCCCCTATGTGGGTGGCTTAAGCCAGTGTTTTTCAGTGTGCCGTGAGGTACAGTCTGGTGTGCCGTGGGCATACTTGCCAACCCTCCCGGATTTTCCAGGAGACTCCCGAAATTCAGCGCCTCTCCCGAAAACCTCCCGGGACATATTTTCTCCCGAAATTCAGGCGGAGCTGGAGGCCAGGCCCCCTCCAGCTCCATGCGGACCTGAGTCCGCTTTCCCACGATATAAACAGCGTGCCTGCCCAATCACGTTATAACTGTCGAATGATCGAGGGCGAGTTCTCGGTTTCTTATGTGGGTTTATTGTTAGGCAGTTTCATTAACGTCCTCCCAGCGCGGTAACAACACACAACAACAGCAGTCACGATTTTGTCTACCGTAAAGCAGTTCGTCTGCCGTAAACAGCAATGTTGTGACACTCTTAAACAGGACAATACTGCCATCTATAACATCAATAACATATACGGCTTTTAGAGAGTGCAGTGCACAACTGCGCACACAACAAGGAGACGAAGCAGAAGAACGAGGAAGATAAAGCCGTGGCGACGCCGACGACGAGTAAGATGAAGAAATACGCTTTGTTGCACCTTTCCTGCCTGAGTCCGGCGATTAGTTGCAAATCTTGCTTTATTGATTGCTTGCTCACAGCCAATCCAACACAAAACAAACTAGTCCCGCCCGCACTCACGCTACCGCTCCCTCTCTTCTCTCGCCCACACACTCACTGACGTCACTCACCTCACATGCTCACCTATTAAAGGGCCACACACACACATACGCTACTCTCATAACAGCTTGTAAGTTCCAAGCCGCAGCTGCGATTGGACCTGGATAGCCTCCGGGAAGAAGTAGTGGACTACCAAGTGCTTGGCACTGAAGATCTTCCTCAGGAAGCAAAGATTGACCGGTTTTGGGCCACGCTAGGGAGAGATGGAAGATTCCAGACTAATACATTTGATGAAAGCACTTTTGTGCGTGCCACACATCAATGCATCATCAGAGAGGGTGTTCAGCATGGTTAGAAAAATAGTGACAGAGAATAGAACAAGGATGGACAATTCAACCCTTAACTCAACAATGAGTAGATGAGTGTTATGTGTGTGTATATGTGTAAATAAATGAACATTGAAATTCAAGTATTTCTTTTATTTATGTATACATATATATACACTAAAATAAATATATATATGTATATATATATATATATATATATATATATATATATATATATATATATATATATATATATATATATATATATATATATATAGCTAGAATTCACTGAAAGTCAAGTATTTCTTATATATATATATATATATGTCTTAATACGTAATAGGTGAGGGTGAAATTGTATCCGCTTTCATCAAGGGCTTTTTGAAAGCGGATACAATTTCACCCTCACCTATGAACCCACGCCAGGAAACCAGCCAAAAAAGAACAGAAAACGAAACGACATCATCTGGTACAACCCCCCATACAGCAAAAACGTCCCAACGAACATTGGACACAAATTCCTCAATCTGAAAGACAACACCCTAAGAAAAGTATTCAACAAGAACAACATTAAATTGAGCTACAGCTGCATGAACAATATACGACAAATCATCTCAAACCACAACAAAACAATTGCAAATGAGCCGTCGACCCCCAGACATAGCGACTCCAAAACCAACAAAGGATGTAACTGTCGAAAGAAACCTGATTGCCCTCTCAACGGGGGGTGCTTACAAACATCAGTTGTCTACCAATCTAAGGTAATACGCAAGGACATTAACACATCCGACACATATGTAGGATTAACCGAGGGAGAATTCAAAACCAGATGGAACAATCACAAGGCTTCTTTCAGGAACAAAAACCTGCGAAATACCACAGAACTCAGCAAACACATTTGGGACCTCAAAGACAATAATGTTGAATATTCAATAACATGGCAAATTCTTGCATCCAGCACACCTTACAATAGTGGTAATAAAAGATGCAACCTATGCTTGAAAGAGAAACTGTTTATTATTTACCGTCCAGACCTGTCATCCCTCAACAAGCGCAGCGAAATTGTAACAACATGCCGCCATAGACGGAAACACCTCCTAGGTAACACATGGGCCAATCACCACGCCCCTAGGCCAGCCTGTACCCACCCACTCTGTGCCCTATATAAACCATGGTATGCGAATGCTCCCATTAAAATCTCCTGATGATTGAGGGTACCCCCCCTCATGAAACAGGCCTGTAGAGATGAAATAGTCTTGTGATTTTTTTTCCCACACATACATATATATATATATATATATATATATATATATATATATATATATATATATATATATATATATATATATATATATGAAATACTTGACTAGGTGAATTCTAGCTGTAAATATACTCCTCCCCTCTTAACCACGCCCCTAAGCACGGCCCCGCCCCTGCCACGCCCCCCGCCCCACCCCCGACCACGCCCACCCCACCCCCCGAAATCGGAGGTCTCAATGTTGGCAAGTATGGCCGTGGGAGATTAGGTAATTTCACCTAATTGGGTTAAAAATATTTTTGGCAAAACCAGTCATTATAATCCGCAAATGTGCCGTTGTTGAGCGTCTGTGCTGTCTAGAGCTCGGCATATCAGTAGTTGGCAGCAGGTAGCTAATTGCTTTGTAGATGTCGGGAACATGGTTTGTCGTGAACACAATATGCGGGAGGCAGTGTGCAGGTAAAAAGGTATCTAACGCTTAAACCAAAAATAAACAAAAGGCGAGTGCCGCTACTAAAAGTAAATGAAGCTTAGGGATGGCTGTACTAAACAAAGCTAAAACTGAACTGGCTGCGAAGTAAAGAGAAACAGAATGCTGGACGACAGCAAAGACTTAAGTTAAAGTTAAAGTACCAATGAGTGTCACACAGAAACTAGGTGTGGTGAAATGTATCCTCTGCATTTGACCCATCCCCTTGTTCACCCCCTGGGAGGTGAGGGGAGCAGTGAGCAGCAGCGGTGGACGCCCCCGGGGATCATTTTGGTGATTTAACCCCCAATTCCAACCCTTGATGCTGAGTGCCAAGCAGGGAGGTAATGGGTCCCATTTTTTATAGTCTTTGGTATGACTCGGCCGAGTTTTTTTTTTAACTCACAACTAGAGATGTCCGATAATGGCTTTTTTGCAGATATCTGATATTCTGATATTGTCTAACTCTTAATTACCGATTCCGATATCAACCGATACCGATATATACAGTCGTGGAATTAACACATTATTATGCCTAATTTTGTTGTGATGCCCCACTGGATGCATTAAAAAATGTAACAAGGTTTTCCAAAATAAATCAACTCAAGTTATGAAAAAAAATGCCAACATGGCACTGCCATATTATTGAAGTCACAAAGTGCATTATTTTTTTTAACGTGCCTCAAAACAGCAGCTTGGAATTTGGGACATGCTCTCCCTGAGAGAGCATGAGGAGGTTGAGGTGGGCGGGGTTGAGGTAGGGGGGTAGGGGGTAGCGGGGGGGTGTATATTGTAGCGTCCCGGAAGAGTTAGTGCTGCAAGGGGTTCTGGGTATTTGTTCTGTGGTGTTTATGTTGTGTTACGGTGCGGATGTTCTCCCGAAATGTGTTTGTCATTCTTGTTTGGTGTGAGTTCACAGTGTGGCACGTATTTGTAACAGTGTTAAAGTTGTTTATACGGCCACCCTCAGTGTGACTTGTATGGCTGTTGACCAAGTATGCATGCATTCACTTGTATGTGTGAAAAGCCGTAGATATTATGTGACTGGGCCGGCACGCAAAGGCAGTGCCTTTAAGGTTTATTGGTGCTCTGTACTTCTCCCTACGTCCGTGTACCACTCCGTACAGCGGCGTTTTAAAAAGTCATTAATTTTACTTTTTGAAACCGATACCGATAATTTCCAATATTACATTTTAAAGCATCTATCGGCCGATAATATCGGCAGTCCGATATTATCGGACATCTCTACTCACAATCTCAGGGCGGACACTCTAACCACTAGGCCACTGAGTAGGTTAGCGTGTGGAGCAGCAGACGGCGTCCACAAAGTACATCCGTACATGACATGACAATCTACAACAAAATAGGAGCGCAAGACAAGAACTACAACACTACACACAGGAAAACACCAAACACCTCAAAATAAGTCACGTCGTGATGTGACAGGTCGTGACAGTACACCTACAAACCCCGTTTCCATATGAGTTGGGAAATTGTGTTAGATGTAAATATAAACGGAATACATCCATCCATCCATTTTCTACCGCTTATTCCCTTTGGGGTCGCGGGGGGCGCTGGAGCCTATCTCAGCTACAATCGGGCGGAAGGCGGGGTACACCCTGGACAAGTCGCCACCTCATCGCATAAACGGAATACAATGATTTGCAAATCATTTTCAACCCATATTCAGTTGAATATGCTACAAAGACAAGATATTTGATGTTCAAACTCATAAACTTTTTTTTTTTTTTTGCAAATAATAATTAACTTAGAATTTCATGGCTGCAACACGTGCCAAAGTAGTTGGGAAAGGGCATGTTCACCACTGTGTTACATGGCCTTTCCTTTTAACAACACTCAGTAAACGTTTGGGAACTGAGGAGACACATTTTTTAAGCTTCTCAGGTGGAATTCTTTCCCATTCTTGCTTGATGTACAGCTTAAGTTGTTCAACAGTCCGGGGGTCTCCGTTGTGGTATTTTAGGCTTCATAATGGGCCACACATTTTCAATGGGAGACAGGTCTGGACTACAGGAAGGCCAGTCTAGTACCCGCACTCTTTTACTATGAAGTCACGTTGATGTAACACGTGGCTTGGCATTGTCTTGCTGAAATAAGCAGGGGCGTCCATGGTAACGTTGCTTGGATGGCAACATATGTTGCTCCAAAACCTGTACGTACCTTTCAGCATTAATGGCGCCTTCACAAATGTGTAACTTACCCATGTCTTGGGCACTAATACACCCCCATACCATCACAGATGCTGGCTTTTCAACTTTGCGCCTATAACAATCCGGATGGTTCTTTTCCTCTTTGGTCCGGAGGACACGACGTCCACAGTTTCCAAAAACTATTTGAAATGTGGACTCGTCAGACCACAGAGCACTTTTCCACTTTGTATCAGTCCATCTTAGATGAGCTCAGGCCCAGCGAAGCCGACGGCGTTTCTGGGTGTTGTTGATAAACAGTTTTCACCTTGCATAGGAGAGTTTTAACTTGCACTTACAGATGTAGCGACCAACTGTAGTTACTGACAGTGGGTTTCTGAAGTGTTCCTGAGCCCATGTGGTGATATCCTTTACACACTGATGTCGCTTGTTGATGCAGTACAGCCTGAGGGATCGAAGGTCACGGGCTTAGCTGCTTACGTGCAGTGATTTCTCCAGATTCTCTGAACCCTTTGATGATATTACGGACCGTAGATGGTGAAATCCCTAAATTCCTTGCAATAGCTGGTTGAGAAAGGTTTTTCTTAAACTGTTCAACAATTTGCTCACGCATTTGTTGACAAAGTGGTGACCCTCGCCCCCATCCTTGTTTGTGAATGACTGAGCATTTCATGGAATCTACTTTTATACCCAATCATGGCACCCACCTGTTCCCAATTTGCCTGCACACCTGTGGGATGTTCCAAATAAGTGTTTGATGAGCATTCCTCAACTTTATCAGTATTTATTGCCACCTTTCCCAACTTCTTTGTCACGTGTTGCTGGCCTCAAATTCTAAAGTTAATGATAATTATCAGTTTGAACATCAAATATGTTGTCTTTGTAGCATATTCAACTGAATATTGGTTGAAAATGATTTGCAAATCATTGTATTCCGTTTATATTTACATCCAACACAATTTCCCAACTCATATGGAAACGGGATTTGTAGTTTGAGATAAGCGCTATAATGATGGTTATGGTTTGAATTCATATCCAACAATTGCGAGAATGACTTTTTATCGTCAATATCGGCCGCTGAGTTTCATTTTTTAACGTTTTCTGCTTGTGGTGGGCCTCGAGATTTTTTCAATGAAAAAAAATGTGCCTTGCCTCAGAAAAGGTTTAAAAACACTGGCTTTAAGTCCGAGTCCATGGTTCTTGCCCGGAAAAGGGTGGAGTGCCATTTCCGGGTTGGGGAGGAGACCCTGCCCCAAGTGGAGGAGTTCAAGTACCTCAGAGTCTTGTTCACGAGTGAGGGAAGAGTGGATCGTGAGACCGACAGGCGGATCGGTGCGGCGTCTTCAGTAATGCGGACGCTGTATCGATCCGTTGTGGTGAAGAACGAAATGAGCGGCCGAAATGAGTTTCCTCCGCCGGGTGGCGGGGCTCTCCCTTAGAGATAGGGTGAGAAGCTCTGCCATCCGGGGGGAGCTCAAAGTAAAGCCGCTGCTCCTCCACATCGAGAGGAGCCAGATGAGGTGGTTCGGGCATCTGGTCAGGATGCCACCCGAACGCCTCCCTAGGGAGGTGTTTAGGGCACGTCCGACCGGTAGGAGGCCGCGGGGAAGACCCAGGACACGTTGGGAAGACTATGTCTCCCGGCTGGCCTGGGAACGCCTATACACTATATTGCCAAAAGTATTTGGCCACCTGCCTTTACTCACACTCCTCAGCCTTCCCGGTAAGGTCTATTCAGGTGTACTGGAGAGGAGGCTACGCCGGATAGTCGAACCTCGGATTCAGGAGGAACAGTGTGGTTTTCGTCCTGGTCGTGGAACTGTGGACCAGCTCTATACTCTCGGCAGGGTCCTTGAGGGTGCATGGGAGTTTGCCCAACCAGTCTACGTGTGCTTTGTGGACTTGGAGAAGGCATTCGACCGTGTACCCCGGGAAGTCCTGTGGGGAGTGCTCAGAGAGTATGGGGTAACGGACTGTCTTATTGTGGCGGTTCGCTCCCTGTATAATCGGTGTCAGAGCTTGGTCCGCATTGCCGGCAGTAAGTCGGACACGTTTCCAGTGAGGGTTGGACTCCGCCAAGGCTGCCCTTTGTCACCGATTCTGTTCATAACCTTTATGGACAGAATTTCTAGGCGCAGTCAGGGCGTTGAGGGGATCTGGTTTGGTGGCTGCAGGATTAGGTCTCTGCTTTTTGCAGATGATGTGGTCCTGATGGCTTCATCTGGCCAAGATCTTCAGCTCTCACTGGATCGGTTCGCAGCCGAGTGTGAAGCGACTGGGATGGGAATCAGCACCTCCAAATCCGAGTCCATGGTTCTCGCCCGGAAAAGGGTGGAGTGCCATCTCCGGGTTGGGGAGGAGATCTTGCCCCAAGTGGAGGAGTTCAAGTTCCTCGGAGTCTTGTTCACGAGTGAGGGAAGAGTGGATCGTGAGATCGACAGGCGGATCGGTGCGGCGTCTTCAGTAATGCGGACGCTGTATCGATCCGTTGTGGTGAAGAAGGAGCTGAGCCGGAAGGCAAAGCTCTCAATTTACCGGTCGATCTACGTTCCCATCCTCACCTATGGTCATGAGCTTGGGGTTATGACCGAAAGGACAGGATCACGGGTACAATCGGCCGAAATGAGTTTCCTCCGCCGGGTGGCGGGGCTCTCCCTTAGAGATAGGGTGAGAAGCTCTGCCATCCGGGAGGAGTTCAAAATAAAGCCGCTGCTCCTCCACATCGAGAGGAGCCAGATGAGGTAGTTCGGGCATCTGATCAGGATGCCACCCGAACGCCTCCCTAGGGAGGTGTTTAGGGCACGTCCGACCGGTAGGAGGCCGCGGGGAAGACCCAGGACACGTTGGGAAGACTATGTCTCCCGGCTGGCCTGGGAACGCCTCGGGGTCCCACAGGAAGAGCTGGACGAAGTGGCTGGGGAGAGGGAAGTCTGGGCTTCCCTGCTTAGGCTGCTGCCCCCGCGACCCGACCTCGGATAAGCGGAAGAAGATGGATGGATGGATGGATGGCTTTAAGCCAACCACCGCAGAAAAATAAAAAAATCCACTCAAAATGCAGGTGGAGGTGTTGGGGAGGGAAAATGAAAATGCGACGCTTACTTTGTGTTACCTGGTAAGTCGATAAACAACTGCAGGGGATGCATTTGTTACACAAGGCCAACAACAATCACTTCAACCTCCAAAAGGCTTTAACTTTGCATATTTTAGAAGCTTAGCAAAATGAGCATCAGCGTCTCGGTTTTAATGCATCTCCCATCGCGTTATATGGCGAGGCCATAACTCGGGGGCGGGAGGGGGGGTGTAGTGAGTGTAGTGAAAATAGATTCTTGTCTTCTGCCTTGGGGCGCCTAAACGTGTCTTCTCAGATTTGGTGATGGCGAGGTCTATGATCATTCAAGCGCTTCAAATTACATCAGGATGAGAAAGGGGAAGGAGGTACATGGGAGAAAAAAAAAAAAGACAGAAAATGATATTCATTATTTCCCCTTATCTACCTTTTACATCAGAGCTTCCAGACAGGGTTTGGAATGGGAAATGAGCCCGGGCAGCTTCGCGACTGACACATGGGTTTGTTTGTCGTCCACAAAGCACATCCTCTCATGGAAAATCCGTTTCAAAAAGCTATACTATATCGGGCTGGAGATGATTAACCGCGTCCACTGCATTGTGCGTGCGACTTTGTGCTGCATGCTTTGTGTTGAAGTGGAGCCCCTGGGTCAGGTCATTACACCTGGATTGCAACTCTAATACAAATGCACGCTCACATCCAACCGACAGGTACACAAGCTTACCAGATGAAAACACACACACACACACACTCCCAGTCAATCATGGATACAAACACACTGGCGCACTTTAACACGCATCGCTGGCCAAGGTCAGCGTAGGTCAGCAGGTCACGGAAAAGGGGTTAGTGGAGGAGGGAAGCGATGCTTTATGGTAGCACGAGCATATGAACACATCAGTGGGGGATCTGAGAGGCCATTAAAACGCCTGCTTTTATGGGTGCAATAATCCCTCTCACTGCCTGGAGTACAGTCTCAGCTCCAATGACCGTCCGGATTAAGTGGGAGGTTTGACAGGACGCATGCTAATGCAGCAGGGGGGAGGGGTCGTTTTTAGACCATAAATGTCAATTTATGCCAATAAAAATAGATACTATTAATTATTCATCTTAATTGTTAATCTGCCTCGCAGTACGCCGTTTGTTGTAGAGCCGAACACATGCAGTGAGCTCAGTTTGAAAAATGCATCAAGTTATGTCGGCTCTTGTATAGTAATGACCATTGGCGTTGTTAGGCCTATTTTAGGGGGGCTCAAGCCCCCCTAAAATATTCTTAAGCCCCCCTAAATAATTTGGTGTTATATACCGTATTTTCCGCACTATAAGGCGCACCGGATTATTAGCCGCACCTTCAATGAATGGCATATTTCATAACTTTGTCCACCAATAAGCCGCCCCGGACTATAAGCCGCGCCTACGCTGCGCTAAAGGGAATGTCAAAAAAACAGTCAGATAGGTCAGTCAAACTTTAATAATATATTAAAAACCAGCGTTCTAACAACTCTGTTCACTCCCAAAATGTACGCAAATGTGCAATCACAAACATAGTAAAATTCAAAATAGTGCAGAGCAATAGCAACATAATGTTGCTCGAACGTTAATGTCACAACACACAAAATAAACATAGCGCTCACTTTCTGAAGTTATTCTTCATTCGTAAATCCTTCGTCTTCGGTGTCCGAAGTGAAAAGTTGGGCAAATTTACGATCCACTGGCAGATGTTGGCGTCGTCTGGCGCTGCCTCCTCGTCTTAGTGAAGGTGTGTTCGCCTTCTGTCATCCATTGTTCCCACGCAGTTAGCAGTCTAGCTTCGAATGCCCTGTTGACACCAATATCTAGCGGCTGGAGGTCTTTTGTCAATCCACCCGGAATGACGGCGAGTATTGAATTAAGCGCGTAAGCGTGTCTCTCAATGTGCTGTTATGAGCTAGCAAATATAACAACTACACTACCCAGCATGCAACGATAGTTACGAGCATGCGCGGTAGCCCTGAGAAGCGTTGTATGCTGGCAGTTAGCACGCTGTGAGTAAACGTTGAGAACTCAGTTAACACGCCTCGTCTGCATTATTTATAATTAGACAGACAACACACTTAATAGGAGCCATTTTGGGGTCTTTACATAAACACACAAATGGAAATGAAACGTCACATATCCCAGCATGCACCGCGCGCTTCTTCTACGGGGAAAAAAGATGGCGGCTGTTTACCGTAGTTGCGAGACCTAAACTTTATGAAAATGAATCTTAATATTTATCCATATATAAAGCGCACCGGGTTATAAGGCGCACTGTCAGCTTTTGAGAAAATTTGTGGTTTTTAGGTGCGCCTTATAGTGCGGAAAATACGTACTGTATATATATATTTTTTTTACAAATACATATTCATTAAAAAGTGGCCCGAATATGAGTTTAAATAAATAATCATATAACCTGTTATCGGATTTGCGGTCTCATGTTTTGGACACCCGGGTGAAGAGAGGGGCGGAGCTTTCTACCGATCACCACCTGGTGGTGAGTTGGCTGCGATGGTGGGGGAGGATGCCGGACAGACCTGGCAGGCCCAAACGCATTGTGAGGGTTTGCTGGGAACGTCTGGCAGAGTCTCCTGTCAGAGAGAGTTTCAATTCCCACCTCCGGAAGAACTTTGAACATGTCCCGAGGGAGGCGCTGGACATTGAGTCCGAGTGGACCATGTTCCGTACCTCTGTTGTCGAGGCGGACCGATTGGAGCTGTGGCCGCAAGGTAGTTGGTGCCTGTCGTGGCGGTAATCCTAGAACCCGTTGGTGGACACCGGCGGTGAGGGATGCCGTCAAGCTGAAGAAGGAGTCCTATCGGGTTCTTTTGGCTCATGGGACTCTTGACGCAGCAGACAGGTACCGACAGGCCAAGCGGTGTGCGGCTTCAGCGGTCACGGAGGCAAAAACTCGGACATGGGAGGAGTTCGGTGAGGCCATGGAAAAAGACTTCCGGACGGCTTCGAAGCAATTCTGGACCACCATCCACCGCCTCAGGAAGGGGAAGCAGTGCAGTGTCAACACCGTGTATGGTGGGGATGGTGTTCTGCTGACCTCGACTGCGGATGTTGTGGATCGGTGGAGAGAATACTTCGAAGACCTCCTCAATCCTACCAGCACGTCTTCCTATGAGGAAGCAGGGCCTGGGGAATCTGTGGTGGGCTCTCCTATTTCTGGGGCTGAGGTTGCCGAGGTAGTTAAAAAGCTCCTCGGTGGCAAGGCCCCGGGGGTGGATGAGATCCGCCCGGAGTTCCTTAAGGCTCTGGATGTTGTGGGGCTGTCTTGGTTGACAAGACTCTGCAACATCGCGTGGACATCGGGGGCGGTACCTCTGGATTGGCAGACCGGGGTGGTGGTTCCTCTCTTTAAGAAGGGGAACCGGAGGGTGTGTTCCAACTATCGTGGGATCACACTCCTCAGCCTTCCCGGTATGGTCTATTCAGGTGTACTGGAGAGGAGGCTACGCCGGATAGTCGAACCTCGGATTCAGGAGGAACAGTGTGGTTTTCGTCCTGGTCGTGGAACTGTGGACCAGCTCTATACTCTCGGCAGGGTCCTTGAGGGTGCATGGGAGTTTGCCCAACCAGTCTACATGTGCTTTGTGGACTTGGAGAAGGCATTCGACCGTGTACCCCGGGAAGTCCTGTGGGGAGTGCTCAGAGAGTATGGGGTAACGGACTGTCTTATTGTGGCGGTTCGCTCCCTGTATAATCGGTGTCAGAGCTTGGTCCGCATTGCCGGCAGTAAGTCGGACACGTTTCCAGTGAGGGTTGGACTCCGCCAAGGCTGCCCTTTGTCACCGATTCTGTTCATAACCTTTATGGACAGAATTTCTAGGCGCAGTCAGGGCGTTGAGGGTATCTGGTTTGGTGGCTGCAGGATTAGGTCTCTGCTTTTTGCAGATGATGTGGTCCTGATGGCTTCATCTGGCCAAGATCTTCAGCTCTCACTGGATCGGTTCGCAGCCGAGTGTGAAGCGACTGGGATGGGAATCAGCACCTCCAAATCCGAGTCCATGGTTCTCGCCCGGAAAAGGGTGGAGTGCCATCTCCGGGTTGGGGAGGAGATCTTGCCCCAAGTGGAGGAGTTCAAGTACCTCGGAGTCTTGTTCACGAGTGAGGGAAGAGTGGATCGTGAGATCGACAGGCGGATCGGTGCGGCGTCTTCAGTAATGCGGACGCTGTATCGATCCATTGTGGTGAAGAAGGAGCTGAGCCAGAAGGCAAAGCTCTCGATTTACCGGTCGATCTACGTTCCCATCCTCACCTATGGTCATGAGCTTTGGGTCATGACCGAAAGGACAAGATCACGGGTACAAGCGGCCGAAATGAGTTTCCTCCGCCGGGTGGCGGGGCTCTCCCTTAGAGATAGGGTGAGAAGCTCTGCCATCCGGGGGGAGCTCAAAGTAAAGCCGCTGCTCCTCCATATCGAGAGGAGCCAGATGAGGTGGTTCGGGCATCTGGTCAGGATGCCACCCGAACGCCTCCCTCGGGAGGTGTTTCGGGCACGTCCGACCGGTAGGAGGCCACGGGGAAGACCCAGGACACGTTGGGAAGACTATGTCTCCCGGCTGGCCTGGGAACGCCTTGGGATCCCCCGGGAGGAGCTGGACGAAGTGGTTGGGGAGAGGGAAGTCTGGGCTTCCCTGCTTAGGCTGCTGCCCCCGCGACCCGACCTCGGATAAGCGGAAGAAGCTGGATGGATGGATGGATAACCTGTTATTATTCACTCAGTTTCCCCTCTCTTCGTAGCGTAATATAGAGAGCCCCTTTAGTGTGTCGGTGTCCAATCCATTCCACTTGTTCATATAGAAAATGTACACATCACTCAATTTCCAGTCCGCATTTTCTCTGCGACCTTGCTTGCGGTCCTGCAGGTGTACGAAGCACATTATCTTCCTTTACAATGAGTGAAGCTGCACGAAACCTTGTGTGTGCAATTGTAAATAATTTAGTTTTTAAGTTTTGTGTTTCTTGTAGAATCCATATAAAGTAATGTACATTAGCCTATTGTTAAAATAATGAACAAAGCATCATTAAATATATATGTTTTATTGTATTGTTACATTAATAGCTGTTGTATTATTATAGGATGGCTTGTTTCACATTTCATAGGATTTTCAGAGGGAGGAAAAACCAAGACATTTAATATAAAATGTAAAATGAATAAATACATAAAAAGAAAAAGAAAAAAAATGGTTAAAAGTCATCGTCCTGGGGAGCATTTCATTTCGTCCCGTGCATTTTTTTAAAATAATAATAATAACAATGAATAATTTCTAAGTCTTTGTTAGCCGTTTGTGAAGTTTTGTGCTTGTGCGTAACGTTCGCTCGCATTCTGTGCATCTCCTGGGGGCTAAGTCCCCCCTGTCCTTAAAAGCTAGTGACGCCCCTGGTAATGACAACCTCTCTCTCTCTCTCTCTCTCTCTCTCTCTCTCTCTCTCTCTCTCTCTCTCTCTCCTGCAGGCTGTGTGCAAAAATAGTCGCTGGTGTTTTAACGAGGCCTTGATTAGGGAAATTATTATTCATCACAATATACTGTATTCCTGAGAATATAATGTTTTTTTAAAAAAGGGGGCGCTTGCCTCAGATCGCTCTTTTTTTCGTCACTCATACAAACACTGCAAAAAGCAGTGTTCAAAAACAAGAAAAACAAATTAAAGCTGCAAGCAGCGATGGACGGGGCCCGACTTTGACGGCACATAAAATTCAAACCGGAGCACTAATTAAAACTCTTTGGTCAACTTTTAATCAGAAGGGTTCGATCTCTCTCCTGTGCTAGTTTGAAGCCGACACGACAAACGCGCTCAGAGGAGATAATGTTTGAAAAAAGGTGACCGTTTTTTACAAAACTTTTGTTTTGAAGGGGGAATTCCAAACTTCCTGTTGATTTTTGCTGGGGGTTGTCAATATATGAAATGTAGGTCTAAGTGAGACCTACATAGAGGTTTTTGTTTCATGTCTCTAAGAAATTCCGACTGGAAGTTACAGGCAATTTTGTCTGAGTTTTCTTCCTAGGAGCAGTTGTGTCTGTGTTTTCTTCCTAGGGGGCGCTAAAGCGCAATTTTGAGTTTTGGGGTTGTTTTTTTTTATTAGATCACAATTTTTGCCAGTCCTGATGTGTGTGTCCAGTTTGGTGAGTTTTGAAGCATGTTAAGGGGGTCAAATTACAGCTCAAGGAGGCAAAAGTGACTGTTTTTACTAACTTTTAGTTTTGAAGGGGGAATGGCCAACTTCCTGTTGATTTTTGCTGAAGGATGTCAATGTATGTCTAATATCTAAGGCAGACCTACATAGAGGTATTTGTTTCATGTCTCTACGACCTCCCTACCGGAAGTTACAAGCAGTTTTGTCTGTGTTTTTCCTCGGGAGCGCTAGAGCGCAATTTTGAGTTTTGGGGTTTGGTTTTTTTAATTAGATGGCAATTTTCGCCAGTCCTGATGTGTGTGTCAAATATAGTGAGTTTTGAAGCATGTTAAAAGGGTCAAACTACAGCTCAAAGAGGCGGCCGAATAATAATAAAACCTTACAAATACAATAGGGTCCTCTGTCCCAAATAAAAAAATAAGCGCATAACAATTTTCGACACGACACGGACACGACAGAGAAAACAGTTTTCGTCATCATTGTTCAAATAACGCTTTGAGGACATGAATTCCATCGATCACTTTACTGAGCAAAACTCTTTGTTGTCGGCCATAAACACATCACCAAAACGTTAGTAAAAAAAATGATATCTAGCAAAACTGGTCATTTTCTGCAGTACAAACCAGACCAAAAGCAACTTTGTTATATCAACAGCAGCCGCTCGCTCTTTCTCACTTGCGCCAACACATGCACATATGGCACTTAGCCAGTGATGCGTTTACAGCCACACAAAAAGTCGGACAACTCCAACACCACACATAATGTGTCATTCCAGGTCGTTACACTATGATTTACCAATCAAATGTGTGCTTATTCTAGTGTCATTTATTAGGAATCTTAATTTATAAATATTAATCATGAAATGCTGTTAGTATAAAATATTTTCACCAGTGTTAGAAATTCAAATTTGAGATTGCAACCTACAAACCCCGTTTCCATATGAGTTGGGAAATTGTGTTAGATGTAAATATAAACGGAATACAATGATTTGCAAATCCTTTTCAACCCATATTCAATTGAATGCACTACAAAGACAAGATATTTAATGTTCAAACTCATAAACTTTATTTTTTTTTGCAAATAATAATTAACTTGAAATTTCATGGCTGCAACACGTGCCAAAGTAGTTGGGAAAGGGCATGTTCACCACTGTGTTACATCACCTTTTCTCTTAACAACACTCAATAAATGATTGGGAACTGAGGAAACTAACTGTTGAAGCTTTAAAAGTGGAATCCTTTCCCATTCTTGTTTTATGTAGAGCTTCAGTCGTTCAACAGTCCGGGGTCTCCGCTGTCGTATTTTACGCTTCATAATGTGCCACACATTTTCGATGGGAGACAGGTTTGGACTGCAGGCAGCCAGAAAAGTAACCGCACTCTTTTTTTTTACGAAGCCACGCTGTTGTAGCACGTGCTGAATGTGGCTTGGCATTGTCTTGCTGAAATAAGCAGGGGCGTCCATGAAAAAGACGGCGCTTAGACGGCAGCATATGTTGTTCCAAAACCTGTATGTACCTTTCAGCATTAATGGTGCCTTCACAGATGTGTAAGTTACCCATGCCTTGGGCACTAATGCACCCCCATACCAGCACAGATGCTGGCTTTTGAACTTTGCGTCAATAACAGTCTGGATGGTTCGCTTCCCCTTTGGTCCGGATGACACGATGTTGAATATTTCCAAAAACTATTTGAAATGTGGACTCGTCAGACCACAGAACACTTTTCCACTTTGCATAAGTCCATCTTAGATGATCTCGGGCCTAGAGAAGCCGGCGGAGTTTCTGGATGTTGTTGATAAATGGCTTTCACTTTGCATAGTAGAGCTTTAACTTGCACTTACAGATGTAGCAACAAACTGTATTTAGTGACAGTGGTTTTCTGAAGTGTTCCTGAGCCCATGTGGTGATATCCTTTAGAGATTGATGTCGGTTTTTGACACAGTGCCGTCTGAGGGATCGAAAGTCACGGTCATTCAATGTTGGTTTCCGGCCATGCCGCTTACGTGGAGTGATTTCTCCAGATTCTCTGAACCTTTTGATGATATTATGGACCGTAGATGTTGAAATCCCTAAATTTCTTGCAATTGCACTTTGAGAAACGTTGTTCTTAAACTGTTTGACTATTTGCTCACGCAGTTGTGGACAAAGGGGTGTACCTCGCCCCATCCTTTCTTGTGAAAGACTGAGCATTTTTTGGGAAGCTGTTTTTATACCCAATCATGGCACCCACCTGTTCCCAATTAGCCTGCACACCTGTGGGATGTTCCAAATAAGTGTTTGATGAGCATTCCTCAACTTTATCAGCATTTATTGCCACCTTTCCCAACTTCTTTGTCACGTGTTGCTGGCATCAAATTCTAAAATTAATGATTATTTGCAAAAAAAAAAAAAAATGTTTATCAATTTGAACATCAAATATGTTGTCTTTGTAGCATATTCAATCAATCAATCAATCAATGTTTATTTATATAGCCCTAAATCACAAGTGTCTCAAAGGGCTGCATAAGCCACAACGACATCCTCGGTACAGAGCCCACATAAGGGCAAGGAAAAACTCACCCCAGTGGGACGTCGATGTGAATGACTATGAGAAACCTTGGAGAGGACCGCATATGTGGGTAACCCCCCCCCCCTCTAGGGGAGACCGAATGCAATGGATGTCGAGTGGGGCTTACATAATATTGTGAGAGTACAGTCCATAGTGGATCCAACAAAACAATAAGAGTCCAGTCCACAGTGGGGTCAGCAGGAAACCATCCCGAGCGTAGACGGGTCAGCAGCGCAGAGATGTTCCCAACCGATACACAGGCGAGCGGTCCACCCCGGGTCCCGACCCCGGACAGCTAGCACTTCATCCATGGCCACCGGACCTGTGTGTCTCCCCCTCCACAAGGGATAGGGGGGGAGCAGAGGAGAAAAGAAAAGAAACGGCAGATCAACTGGTCTAAAAAAGGGGGTCTATTTAAAGGCTGGAGTATACAAATGAGTTTTAAGATGGGACTTAAATGCTTCTACTGAGGTAGCATCTCTAACTGTTACCGGGAGGGCATTCCATAGTACTGGAGCCCCAATAGAAAACGCTCTATAGCCCGCAGACTTTTTTTGGGCTCTGGGAATCACTAATAAGCCAGAGTTCTTTGAACGCAGATTTCTTGCCGGGACATATGGTACAATACAATCGACAAGATAGGACGGAGCTAGACCGTGTAGTATTTTATACGTAAGTAGTAAAACCTTAAAGTCACATCTTAAGTGCACAGGAAGCCAGTGCAGGTGAGCCAGTATAGGCGTAATATGATCAAACTTTCTTGTTCTTGTCAAAAGTCTAGCAGCCGCATTTTGTACCAACTGTAATCTTTTAATGCTAGACATAGGGAGACCCGAAAATAATACGTTACAGTAATCGAGACGAGACGTAACGAACGCATGAATAATGATCTCAGCGTCGCTAGTGGACAAAATGGAACAAATTTTAGCGATATTACGGAGATGAAAGAAGGCCGTTTTAGTAACACTCTTAATGTGTGACTCAAAGGAGAGAGTTGGGTCGAAGATAATACCCAGATTCTTTGCCGAGTCGCTTTATGTAATTGTTTGGTTGTCAAATGTTAAGGTAGTATTATTAAATAAATGTCAACTGAATATGGGTTGAAAATGATTTGCAAATCATTGTATTCCGTTTATATTTACATCTAACACAATTTCCCAACTCATATGGAAACGGGGTTTGTATTTGCTGTGGTAGAAATGACCAAAGCGTGTTTGTAGTTCATTTGTTAAGTCAACTTGTTGCTCTCTGGAGTGAAATCAAGCATGGATGCCCTATCGATTTCTTAGCCTTCCCAAAAGTCATTTGTTTTCACTCGAGCCAAAGCCGCTATCCTGAACTAAATCTAGCACTCTATCTAAACCTGCTCCCTGTGCGCACAGATTGTTTTGTGAGATTTAGATCTTTTTCTTATCACAATTCAGGCAAATTGACCCTGCAGAGCTTTTGCGGCGTTCTGGAAGTGGCCGGAATTCCCATTAACTCAGATTGCTTTGACCTGCGTCGACATTGTCCTGTGCGTGGATCAGTGACGTGCGGTGAGGTTGATGGCTGGTGAGGCACTGACTTCATCACAGTCAGATTTACAAACATATGAACCCTAAAGAGTATCTTATTCACCATTTGATTGGCAGCAGTTAACGGCTTATGTTTAAAAGCTCATACCAGCATTCTTCCCTGCTTGGCACTCAGCATCGAGGGTTGGAATTGGGGGTTAAATCACCAAAAATGATTCCCGGGCGCGGCGCCGCTGCTGCCCACTGCTCCCCTCACCTCCCAGGGGGTGATCAAGGGGATGGGTCAAATGCAGAGGACACATTTCATTACACTTAGTGTGTGTGTGACAATCATTGGTACTTTAACTTAACTTTAACTTTACACATACAAACTGTAGCACACAAAAAAAGCACATTTAATAAAAAAACCGTTATTATGGTCTTACTTTTACTTATAAATGAAGTCCATGCGCCGCTGTTGTGCTTGAAGAATGCACCCCCTGATGGGAGTGTTATATCAACTAAAGCCCTCACTTAAACTTTCCACGTGCAAGATTGAATCTATTTAAAAAAAGTGTAACCGAGGGTTTATAAATGTCGCCTATACTGTATGAAACTACAAAATAACAAACACGGAGGCTCCAGTTTACACGAGGACCACTTTATTTACCTTCTTTCAAAAACCTCCGCTCCACTCCGTGTCGTCACTTCCGCTCTTAGCGCCTTCAAAATAAGAGCTCAAGGCATATACTGTATAACAGCGCATAACAGGAACTTAACATCACAAAGAGAAAAGCCCATGAAAATAGGTTACAAAAATTATTTAATAAGAAGCCAAAAAGTGCAAAAACAATAATGTTCGTGTTGGAGGAGTTGTGAATTAGATACACCTGCAGTCTGCAGGTGTACTTAATGCTGTGGCCCTGCAGTCATTCACAACTCCTCCAACACGAACATTATTGTTTTTGCACTTTTTGGCTTCTTATGAAATAACTTTTTTAAATAGATTCAATCTTGCACGTGGAAAGTTGACGTGTGGGCTTTAGTTGATATAACAATTCTACGGCGGGGGTGCAGGAGGCGGGATTACTGGAGCCTCAGCCAGTGTGTCTTTTGCAGCCGTTTTATGATCGCTCAGCACAAGAAATACTTTACACACATACAGTTGTTGACAAAATACACTGTACATTATATACCTCAGCTAACTAAACTATGGAAATGTATGATATAATTCATATAGCAATACAGTCTCACTGCACAGGAGGCCAGCAGTTAGCCGAGTCCGGAATCCATGTTGAGGCACTGAGTGACGTGCCTCAACTGGCTGCTGATCACCGCACCGTCTCTTCTCAGTATTTGAACGGCAAATGTGAAAATTCAGCGATTTTGAATAAAAATAATCTAAAACTGGTGAAGTTAAATGGAAAATAACTTTATAGTATAATCACTGAATACATATAACAATTTAATAGATTTTTTTTCTTTCTATGATGCCTCTAGTGACTGCACGTCACTGGCGTGGATATACATGGGAGATTTGCGTACATGCGTGTGTTTTCGGCACGCAGGCCGCAGACAAGCACGTCTCAGGCCGCTCCATTGATGTCCTGTTCTCTGGCATGTTGTGCACAGGGAGATCAATATGACCTTACCTTCCACCAGACGCTCCTTTGAAACTTAATTACGGATATTCAGCTACAAAGTCATCATAGTCTGCCTGTCAATATTCATTGGGGATCATTACGGGCCTAATAAAAGTGGTTATTTACAGGCTGCTCTGCTGACACGGGCCCAGGTCCAGGGAATCAGCTTGAGCCATCTCAATTTGTTTTACCTTTTTTTTCTCTCTCTCCCTCTCTTTCTTCTCGCTCACCTCTCCCAGAAGCACTGACCTGAAAAAAGAAAAAAAAATTGACAGCAGAGAAACGAACCCAGGGTTGAATTCTTCTGTCGTGGCTTTTTTTTTTATTCTCTTGTTTGAACGCTTTCAAACACGTGGCGGCGTGCCAAAAATACACTGCGACCGTCCCTAAACCATCCATCCATCCATCTTCTTCCGCTTATCCGAGGTTGGGTCGCGGGGGCAGCAGCCTAAGCAGGGAAGCCCAGACTTCCCTCTCCCCAGCCACTTCGTCCAGCTCCTCCCGGGGGATCCCGAGGCGTTCCCAGGCCAGCCGGGAGACATAGTCTTCCCAACGTGTCCTGGGTCTTCCTCGTGGCCTCCTACCGGTCGGACATGCCCTAAACACCTCCCTAGGGAGGCGCTCGGGTGGCATCCTGACCAGATGCCCGAACCACCTCATCTGGCTCCTCTCGATGCGGAGGAGCAGCGGCTTTACTTTGAGCTCCCCCCGGATGACAGAGCTTCTCACCCTATCTCTAAGGGAGAGCCCCGCCACCCGGCGGAGGAAACTCATTTCGGCCGCTTGTACCCGTGATCTTGTCCTTTCGGTCATAACCCAAAGCTCATGACCATAGGTGAGGATGGGAACGTAGATCGACCGGTAAATTGAGAGCTTTGCCTTCCGGCTCAGCTCCTTCTTCACCACAACGGATCGATACAGCGTCCGCATTACTGAAGACGCCGCACCGATCCGCCTGTCGATCTCACGATCCACTCTTCCCTCACTCGTGAAGAAGACTCCGAGGTACTTGAACTCCTCCACTTGGGGCAAGATCTCTTCCCCAACCCGGAGATGGCACTCCACCCTTTTCCGGGCGAGAACCATGGACTCGGACTTGGAGGTGCTGATTCTCATCCCAGTCGCTTCACACTCAGCTGCGAACCGATCCAGTGAGAGCTGAAGATCCTGGCCAGATGAAGCCATCAGGACCAAATCATCTGCAAAAAGCAGAGACCTAATCCTGCAGCCACCAAACCGGATCCCCTCAACGCCTTGACTGCGCCTAGAAATTCTGTCCATAAAAGTTATGAACAGAATCGGTGACAAAGGGCAGCCTTGGCGGAGTCCAACCCTCACCGGAAACGTGTCCGACTTACTGCCGGCAATGCGAACCAAGCTCTGACACTGATCATACAGGGAGCGGACCGCCACAATCAGACAGTCCGAAACCCCATACTCTCTGAGCACTCCCCACAGGACTTCCCGAGGGACACGGTCGAATGCCTTCTCCAAGTCCACAAAGCAGATGTAGACTGGTTGGGCAAACTCCCATGCACCCTCAAGGACCCTGCCGAGAGTATAGAGCTGGTCCACAGTTCCACGACCAGGACGAAAACCACACTGTTCCTCCTGAATCCGAGGTTCGACTATCCGGCGTAGCCTCCTCTCCAGTACACCTGAATAGACCTTACCGGGAAGGCTGAGGAGTGTGATCCCACGATAGTTAGAACACACCCTCCGGTTCCCCTTTTTAAAGAGAGGAACCACCACCCCGGTCTGCCAATCCAGAGGTACTGCCCCTAAACTGCGTCCCTAAACCCCAGAATACATTTGAACTTGGCGTGCCGCTGACACGGCAATCAAACCCGCAAAGGGATTTTTCATGACATTTGAAGAAATGTCACATAGATCCTCGCTTATTCTCAACCTCTCCACACCCAAACAATTAAATTGCTTTCAGGGCTGCTACATGCTTCTGTTTGCATCTATTTTTGGAAATAGTGATGACTGCGGAACTTCCACTGGCGACAGTTAACAGCAATAAGGACTGGTATGATTGCGGCAGATTGCTATATGTTAATTAGGGCAATAAATCAATATCCTAGCGGTAATTGAAAAGCCTGCGAGAAGGCCAGAAAGTGAAACAGTGAACTCTTTGGATCAAAGGTAGTACTGCATCTCAAATACCTAATCTTTGTATCTTTTCCTTGTATCCACACCCACTCAGTGAGCTCACTGGATGCCAATGCACACTGCCTTGTCTTCCCTGAGCAACTAGAAAAAAAGAGATCCAGCCACGTTGGATTATCAACTCCAAGATGAGTCCTGACGTCAGCCCCAAAGCCCACTGACTTATTCATTTGTGTTTACCTAAAAGCCCCCTGCCCTGGTTTTTGCGAGCAGACTGCATCCAAAACTGAATTAAGAGCAACATCTGGGGATAGGGACGAGATGGGGAGTTTATTGAGGGGAACAGTCAAGGCGCAGACTGTGGATTGAGAGGAGATACAAACACTTCGTACAAACACTTCGTTTTGACGGTTGAGCCAGCTTCTGGAGGTTTGATAAGGACTTCATCGCTTCTGTCCGGATCAATTAAAAAACTACAGTCTGTTTCGGCTGCTGGCAGCTTCTCCAAAACAAGATCGATGAACTGAGTCCAAAAAAAAACAAGCTGGCAGGTTGTTGTTGTTTTTTGGAGTTTTTCTTGGTGCCGACTTACTCCACATAAACGTTATGAATAATTTACACCATGGATGGGCATATGAAAATCGATTCATTGGTCGTTTGGTATTCTGATGATTGTGTGGAACTGCGAGTATCCCATTGCATGAGAAAATGTCTCCGAAATAGAATTATTAGACTGATCGTTGATATTCTCTGTGGTCGATTAAGGAAATTGAGGCTGTAATAATAATAATAATGGATTCGATTTATATAGCGCTTTTCTAGACACTCAAAGCGCTTCACAGAGAAGTGAGAACCTGTTATTCATTCACTCCACATTCACACCTGGTGGTGGTAAGCTACATTTGTAGCCACAGCTGCCCTGGGGTAGACCGACGGAAGCATGGCTGCCAGTTTGCGCCTACGGCCCCTCCGACCACCATACTTGCCAACATTGAGGCCTCCGAATTCGGGAGATGTGGGGTGGGGGGTGTGGTCGGGGGGTGGGGTGGGGTCGTGGTTAAGAGGGGAGGAGTATATTTACAGCTAGAATTCACCAAAAGTCAAGTATTTCATATATTATTAGTTTATTATTCTTCGGTCAATGGTCAACAAAATAAACAAAGAGTTGTACATTCATAGATTGAAAATGAAAATGTTGCAGACCGAAAGGGTTTAGGCTGAAGTTGAACACTTATAGCATCAAGGGTTGGAATTGGGGGTTAAATCACCAAAATGATTCCCGGGCGCGGCCACCGCTGCTGCCCACTGCTCCCCTCACCTCCCAGGGGGTGATCAAGGGTGATGGGTCAAATGCAGAGAATAATCTCGCCACACCTAGTGTGTGTGTGACAATCATTGGTACTTTAACTTTAACTTTAACTTTAACATTGTCGCAGGTAAACTGCCAGCGTAATTTTTTGTCCTGTGCTGTATAGCATTCTTGGTAGAGGGATTCTCAAGTAGGTGTTTTGCTTCAAGATGGTACTTAAAACTTGATGTGCGCCAATGATAAGAAAGTTTGCCGCTGCGATACAAACAAATTACCTCAGTTTATTACCTCATCTTCACTCCAGTGTGTGACCTGATCAGATACATGTAACAATGCGCACATATTCCGCGTTAAACCTTAACCCAGATGTGATTAATCTTCATTCATTTATGATAACGCCATATTTTTTTTAATAATCACATGCATTAATGCGTTAACATTGACAGCCCTAATAATAACATATTTTATTTGTTACGTACTATTCAGTTAAAGGGGAACATTATCACCAGACCTATGTAAGCGTCAATATATACCTTGATGTTGCAGAAAAAAGACCATATATTTTTTTAACCGATTTCCGAACTCTAAATGGGTGAATTTTGGCGAATTAAACGCCTTTCTATTATTCGCTCTCGACAACGTGACGTCACATCGGTAAGCAATCCGCCATTTTCTCACTTTCGTCGGTGTGTTGTCGGAGGGTGTAACAACACGAACAGGGACGGATTCAAGTTGCACCAGTGGCCCAAAGATGCGAAAGTGGCAAGAAATTGGACGAAATTTGCTCAAAATACGAGGGTGTGGGGAAAGCCGATGAAATGGTCAGTCGTTTGTTCCGCACACTTTACCGACGAAAGCTATGCTACGACAGAGATGGCAACCGTCCCTTTTGCCACCGAAGATGATCAAGAGAAGAATATCGACCCTAGCTTCCCTGGCCTGCTGACATTAACTCCAAAACTGGACAGATCAGCTTTCAGGAAAAGAGAGCGGATGAGGGTATGTCTACAGAATATATTAATTGATGAAAACTTTATTCATTACTCGCGGTTTTACGTAAATTATTATACATAAACTGTGTTTACCAATAATTTAGCTTAAAAACATTTATTTTTTTCAATCATTCGTGTACATTCGGGTAGTCTTGTGTAATGCAGTATTTTGTGTCTATTTAGGTATGGTTAACCTGAGTGCTGAAATCGTGGAAAAATATATGTTCTTAGCGCGCCTGAAATGGGCTGTCTGCACTCTCAAAGTGCATGTTGTTGCCAAATGTATTTCATATGCTGTAAACCTAGTTCATAGTTGTTAGTTTCCTTTAATGCCAAACAAACACATACCAATCGTTGGTTAGAAGGCGATCGCCAAATTCGTCCTCGCTTTCTCCCGTGTCGCTGGCTGTCGTGTCGTTTTCGTCGGTTTCGCTTGCATACGGTTCAAACCGATATGGCTCAATAGCTTCAGTTTCTTCTTCAATTTCGTTTTCGCTACCTGCCTCCACACTACAACCATCCGTTTCAATACATGCGTAATCTGTTGAATCGCTTAAGCCGCTGAAATCCGAGTCTGAATCCGAGCTAATGTCGCTATACCTTTCTGTTCTACCCGCCATGTTTGTTTGTATTGGCATCACTATGTGACGTCACAGGAAAATGGACGGGTGTATATAACGATGGTTAAAATCAGGCACTTTGAAGCTTTTTTTAGGGATATTGCGTGATGGGTAAAATTTTGAAAAAAACTTCGAAAAATAAAAAAAGCCACTGGGAACTGATTTTTAATGGTTTTAACCTTTCTGAAATTGTGATAATGTTCCCCTTTAAATAAATGTTTATGTGCTACAGTACAAACCAATATTTAAACAATAAGAGATTAGCCATTAACACAGAGAAAATACTAAAACTAAAACAGAGTCAGCGAAGCATAAGGAACACAGAACATGCAAAATAGTGAGGTTTTTAACAGTGTATGTATTAGAGATGCGCGGATTGGCAATTATTTCATCCGCAACCGCATCAGAAAGTCGTCAACCATCCGCCATCCACCCGATGTAACATTTGATCAGAACCGCACCCGCCCGCACCCGCCCATTGTTATATATCTAATATAGACGATGCAAGGCATAAGTGAGGTTATAAAGCTTTTGCCTGTTAAAGAAAGGAGACTGATCCAATGCAGCACAGACATTCGCGTGCCACGCTGTCACGACCCAGACGCACACCAGTGCGCAATCATATGGGAGCCGCGCTGAGCGCACCTCCAAGCGCGTCTCGCTGCCGGCGACGGCCGGGTATGGGCCCGACGCTCCAGCGCCATCCATTTTCAGGGCTAGTTGATTCGGCAGGTGGGTTGTTACACACTCCTTAGCGGGTTCCGACGTCCTGCTGTCTATATCAACCAGGGTGAGCCCCACCCCTTTCGTGAGCGCACTGCGCGCGGAGTGACCCCTGTTACGCGCCCCCGGCAACAGGGGTGGCGGGCAGGTAAGCTGCGCGGGCGGAGCGCGCGGAGTGACCCCTGTTACGAGCCCCCGGCCACGGGGGTGGCGGGCAGGTAAGCTGCTTACCTGCTGCGCGTAACGCCGGCCGCGGCGAAGGCGGACGAGGCGGGGTGTCGGTGCGGTGGGCGCGGTGGTGACCCTGGACGTGCGTCGGGCCCTTCTCGCGGATCGCCTCAGCTACGGCTCCCGGTGGGGCCCTCTCGGGGGAAGGGGCCTCGGTCCCGGACCCCGGCGAGGCGTCCCTTCTCCGCTCCGTAAAAGTGTCCATCTCTTTTTCTTTTTTTTCTTCTGTTGTGGCATATGCAGCAGGTGCCTGCTCGTTTTTCGTATGTGGGTAACAACATTTAACTATGTATATATATTTCCCAATTGGTTTAACTGCCACCCGCCTGAATCTATTTAAAATCAAATTTTTTTTAATTTCAACCGCCCGACCCGACCCGACCCGACCCGCGGATAAAATCAAATTTTTTTTATTTCATCCGCCCGATCCGTGGATAATCCGCGGACTCCGCGGTTGTGCCCGCAAACCGCGCATCTCTATTATGTATCTATTTTATTTATATAAAAACATATAAGGCGTCCAGTGTGTGTATAAGTACTTTTTGAGCACTTTTAACAATATTGTGATTGTAATAACAGTGCTAATTTTGGTCACAATAACCGTATTATAACATTTTCATATCATTACATCCTAACTTTTGCACTTGGCCATTGCTCCAACAGCAATGAGAGAGTGGACTCAGCCACATTGTCTCTGGGTAATGTTGCCATGTTCAATGCCAGGAACAATTGAAAAAAAAAAAAACAAGATATAACAATTGGACAGAAGTTATCATAATCAGCTCATTCTTAAAAATGTTCCAAAAAAAATTAAATGTTATTTTTAAAAACAATTTGTATTTATTAAAAAACACAACAGTAACCGAGTACCAGTATCGATTCCCAGGTACCGGGAATTGGCTCCATATCGGTTCAAATGTGAAAAGTACCCATTCCTAATTAGAACATACAAAAGTACCGAAAATTCATACCATTGAGTACCAGTATCGATTCCCAGATACCGGGAATTGGTACCATATCAATTCAATCCCGACATGTATGCATGCTCAAAATAAACTAAAATCGATCAAGCAGAAAAACTCAACACATTTGTATTTACAATCTCTATTTGTGAACATATTCAGGATATTAATTGGAAGCAAATTATTTTTTACCTTGAATATTATTTTTAAGGTTTTGAATCTTATTCGGTGTTCAAATGTCATTATTTTATATTTGAGAAACAGTGTTTGTGTCTTCCAAATACCCTGCATTATGAATAACTCATAGCTTTTTTTTTTGGATGATAGTAATGGCATTAAGATTGGTTTTATTAGTATTAACCCTGATCTCTACACAGTAGCTCATATATGGCAAGAAAAGACTGCACTACATAGTGAAAAGTCCTTTTTCGTTTAGCAAGCGCTTTGATTTTCTCAAGACTGATATTGATTTAGCCATCATGTCAGTTGTCGCTTCTAGCACAGTTTATGATCGTGAGTGACCCCAAGAACGTTTAGATTTTTGTGGTGTTCTATAATTTTGTCAGTTTAAAGGGGAACATTATCACAATTTCAGAAGGGTTAAAACCAATCAGTTCCCAGTGGCTTATTTTATTTTTCGAAGTTTTTTTCAAAATTTTACCCATCACGCAATATCCTTAAAAAAAGCTTCAAAGTGCCTGATTTTAACCACCCGTCCATTTTCCTGTGACGTCACATAGTGATGCCAATACAAACAAACATGGCGGATAGAACCGCAAGGTATAGCGACATTAGCTCGGATTCAGACTCGGATTTCAGCGGCTTAACACTGTCTGATAAGATAATTACTAACAACTATGAACTAGGTTTACAGCATATGAAATACATTTGGCAACAACATGCACTTTGAGAGTGCAGACAGCCCATTTCAGGCGCGCTAAGAACATATATTTTTCCACGATTTCAGCACTCAGGTTAACCATACCTAAATAGACACAAAATACTGCATTACACAAGACTACCCGAATGTACTCGAATGATTGAAAAAAATAAATGTTTTTAAGGCTAAATTATTGGTAAACACAGTTTATGTATAATCATTTACGTAAAACCGCGAGTAATGAATAAAGTTTTCGTCAATTAATATATTCTGTAGACATACCCTCATCCGCTCTCTTTTCCTGAAAGCTGATCTGTCCAGTTTTGGAGTTGATATCAGCAGGCCAGGGAAGCTAGGGTCGATATTCATAAGGGACGGTGTGAGCCAAGACATCCAGGGGGTTTAGCTCGCTCGTCTGCGGGAACAAACTGCCGCCATTGCTTGCCGTGCTACCGAGGTCCTTTGTCCTTGAATAGCTCACACACTCCGGCAGATTCAATGGGGGTCTGGCGGCAGATTTCTTGGACTTTATCGTTGGAAATGCATCTGCTTTGAGTGTCGCAGGATATCCACACATTCTTGCCATCTCTGTCGTAGCATAGCTTTCGTCGGTAAAGTGTGCGGAACAAACGACTGACCATTTTCGACGGCTTTCCCCACACCCTCGTATTTTGAACACATTTCGTCCAATTTCTTGCCACTTTCGCATCTTTGGGCCACTGGTGCAACTTGAATCCGTCCCTGTTCGTGTTGTTACACCCTCCGACAACACACCGACGAAAGTGAGAAAATGGCGGATTGCTTCCCGATGTGACGTCACAACGTGAGAGCGAATAATAGAAAGGCGTTTAATTCGCCAAAATTCACCCATTTAGAGTTCGGAAATCGGTTAAAAAAATATATGGTCTTTTTTCTGCAACATCAAGGTATATATTGACGCTTACATAGGTCTGGTGATAATGTTCCCCTTTAAGTTCAGTAACAATCCTTTTATTTTCAATTGTGTTCTTTTTTAAGTTGAGTGATACTTTATTGTTATCAAATCACTCTTTCATTTTTCCAATTTCGATAGAGGCCTCGATCAGTAACTGTTGTAGGCTTTTCCCCAAGAACAGAATTGTTGTGTCATCTGCAAAGAGTACTAGCTTGAGCATTTAGCAGATGAAACACAATATACAAAAGAAAAAAATAATTGGGCAGAGTACTGACCCCTGGGGGACACCACACTTAATGAATCGCACTTTCCCAAGTGAACAAACTGTTGTCTGTTAGACAGGTATGATTTCAACCACTGTAGTGGACTGCCTCTGATTCCCAATTTACCTAATTTAAGATTTTTAAGTCTATGAACAAGATAATATCATTTTTTAAATACTGTTGCTAACCTAGCAGTCAGTAGATCTAGATAAGAACATTTCTGTTTGGAGTTTGCATGTTCTCCACGTAAAACAATTCATGGTACAAATATAGACTATCAGCATAATACAGTCATCACACAAATTAATCATCAGAGTATATACATTGAATTATTTACATTATTTACAATCCGGGGGGTGGGATGTGGAGGGGGGGTGGGGGGTTAGGTTTGGTTGATATCAGCACTTCAGTCATCAAGTGAACATAGAGAGTTCAGAAAGCATAAGAACAAGTATATACATTTGATTATTTACAATCCGGGGAGGTGGGATGTGGTGGGGGGAGGGTGTTAGTCAAGGGTTGAAGTTGCCCGGAGGTGTTCTTTTAGTGCGGTTTTGAAGGAGGATAGAGATGCACTTTCTTTTACACCTGTTGGGAGTGCATTCCATATTGATGTGGCATAGAAGGAGAATGAGTTAAGACCTTTGTTAGATCAGAATCTGGGTTTAACGTGGTTTGTGTTTTGTGTGAATACGATTACAATTATATTGAATACGATTAAAATCAAGAGTAAGATAACTAATTCAGTGTTAACATTTGAGTGGGCCCCGGGCACATACACTATATTGCCAAAAGTATTTGGCCACCTGCCTTTACTCACACTCCTCAGCCTTCCCGGTAAGGTCTATTCAGGTGTACTGGAGAGGAGGCTACGCCGGATAGTCGAACCTCGGATTCAGGAGGAACAGTGTGGTTTTCGTCCTGGTCGTGGAACTGTGGACCAGCTCTATACTCTCGGCAGGGTCCTTGAGGGTGCATGGGAGTTTGCCCAACCAGTCTACGTGTGTTTTGTGGACTTGGAGAAGGCATTCGACCGTGTCCCTGGGGAAGTCCTGTGGGGAGTGCTCAGAGAGTATGGGGTATCGGACTGTCTGATTGTGGCAGTCCGCTCCCTGTATGATCAGTGCCAGAGCTTGGTCCGCATTGCCGGTAGTAAGTCGGACACGTTTCCAGTGAGGGTTGGACTCCGCCAAGGCTGCCCTTTGTCACCGATTCTGTTCATAACTTTTATGGACAGAATTTCTAGGCGCAGTCAAGGCGTTGAGGGGATCTGGTTTGGTGGCTGCAGGATTAGGTCTCTGCTTTTTGCAGATGATGTGGTCCTGATGGCTTCATCTGGCCAGGATCTTCAGCTCTCACTGGATCGGTTCGCAGCTGAGTGTGAAGCGACTTGGATGAGAATCAGCACCTCCAAGTCCGAGTCCATGGTTCTCGCCCAGAAAAGGGTGGAGTTCTATCTCCGGGTTGGGGAGGAGATCTTGCCCCAAGTGGAGGAGTTGAAGTACCTCGGAGTCTTGTTCAGGAGTGAGGGAAGAGTGGATCGTGAGATCGACAGGCGGATCGGTGCGGCGTCTTTAGTAATGCGGACGCTGTATCGATCCGTTGTGGTGAAGAAGGAGCTGAGCCGGAAGGCAAAGCTCTCAATTTACCGGTCGATCTACGTTCCCATCCTCACCTATGGTCATGAGCTTTGGGTTATGACCGAAAGGACAGGATCACGGGTACAAGCGGCCGAAATGAGTTTCCTCCGCCGGGTGGCGGGGCTCTCCCTTAGAGATAGGGTGAGAAGCTCAGCCATCCGGGAGGAGCTCAAAGTAAAGCCGCTGCTCCTCCACATCGAGAGGAGCCAGATGAGGTGGTTCGGGCATCTGGTCAGGATGCCACCCGAACGCCTCCCTAGGGAGGTGTTTAGGGCACGTCCGACCGGTAGGAGGCCGCGGGGAAGACCCAGGACACGTTGGGAATACTATGTCTTCCCACAGGAAGAGCTGGACGAAGTGGCTGGGGAGAGGGAAGTCTGGGCTTCCCTGCTTAGGCTGCTGCCCCCGCGACCCGACCTCGGATAAGCGGAAGAAGATGGATGGATGGATGGATGGCCTTTACTCACATATGAACTTGAAGTGCCATCCCATGGAATTGTCCAAAATGTTTTGGTATCCTGGAGCATTCAAAGTTCCTTTCACTGGAACTAAGGGGCCAAGCCCAACTCCTGAAAAACCAACCCCACACCATAATTCCTCCTCCACCAAATTTCACACTCGGCACAATGCAGTCCGAAATGTAGCGTTCTCCTAGGAACCTCCAAACCCAGACTGGTCCATCAGATTACCAGATGGAAAAGCACGATTCATCAGTCCAGAGAATGCGTCTCCACTGCTCTAGAGTCCAGTGGCAACGTGCTTTACATCACTGCATCTGACGCTTTACATTAGACTTGGTGATGTATGGCTTAGATGCAAACCCATTCCATGAAGCTCTCTGCGTACTGTACGTGGGCTAATTGGAAGGTCACATGAAGTTTGGAGCTCTGTAGCAACTGACTGTGCAGAAAGTTTTTGCACTATGCGCTTCAGCATCCGCCGACCCCTCTCTGTCAGTTTACGTGGCCTACCACTTGGTGGCTGAGTTGCTGTTGTTCCCAAACTCTTCACTTTTCTTATAATAAAGTTGACTTTGGAATATTTAGGAGCGAGGAAATTTCACGACTGGATTTGTTGCACAGGTCGCATTCTATGACAGTTCCACGCTGGAAATCGCTGAGAGCGGCCCATTCTTTCACAAATGTTTGTAGAAACAGTCTCCATGCCTAAGTGCTTGATTTTATACACCGGGACAAGTGATTAGGACACCTGATTCTCATCATTTGGATGTCTGGCCAAATACTTTTGGCAATATAGTGTATGTACCGTATTTTTTGGTCTATAAGTCGCAGTTTTTTTCATAGTTTGGCCGGGGGTGCGACTTATACTCAGGAGTGACTTATGTGTGAAATGATTAACACATTACCGTAAAATATCAAATAATATTATTTAGCTCAAGAGACTAGACGTATAAGATTTCATCGGATTTAGCGATTAGGAGCAACGTTCCCTCTAAGGTGCGCAATTGCGCACAGCAAATCTATGCCACGCAAAAAATCAAATCCCACTCTAAACAAAATAAACAAATCGGTTTTTTTGTATGATTTTGCAATGCAACTGTGAGTAACAGGTGACGAAAGGCGGCCACCACAGATAAAAACAATGTTTGTCAACACTTACATTATTGTAACGTCTGTGGAGACACTTGAAGGAGGACAGGAATTCCATCGGTTCCTTTATTTAGCTAAATTGTTTGTCGGCCATAACCACACCAAAACAATGTGTAAAATACTTTTATCTAGCAAAACTGGTCGTTGTCTACCATACAAACCAAGCCAAATGCAACTCTTTGTCACCTGTTATATCAACAGCAGCCGCTTGCTCTCTCTCACTTGCACCAACACATACACTAAGGCAATTAGCCACTGGTGCGTTTATGGCAGGGGTCGGCAACCCAAAACGTTGAAAGAGCCATATTGGACCAAATATACAAAAAATAAATCTGTCTGGAGCCGCAAAATATAAAAAGCCTTTTATATAATGTGATATAATGAAGGCAACACATGATGTAAGTGTCTATATTAGCTAAATTAGCCTACTATCAAAACGACTATGTGTCGGAGGCTGACACAAATCTTCGCTGACAGAAATTTTGACATCGGAAAACATTAATCAAATGCAGGCTTCTTAGAAGGAGAGATCATTCCTGGAAATTACTCGCTCAGAATGGCCAAAGGTATAGATGTGTGTGTCCAAGTTAAAGGAAATGGCGGGCTGTCTTCTTCTAATGGATTTATAACAATCTATGCAAGCTGAGTTACGTTTGCTGTGGTCTGGAACAACATGGCACACAAACAACTATCGGAAATGCAGCCAATATTACATACAGATAATGTGTCATGAGAAACGCAGATATAAATTAAATACACAGAGGACATAGGAAATTAAATGAGCTCAAATATACCTACAAGTGAGGCATAATGATGCAATACGTACATAAAGCTAGCCTAAATAGCATGTTAGCATCGATTAGCTTGCAGTCATGACCAAATATGCTTGATAAGGGGCTCCACGCAAGTCAATAACATCAACGAAGTTCACCTTTGTGCATTCACGCACAGCATAAAACATTTGGTGGACAAAATGAGACAAAGAATGAGCGGCATAAAACACGTCTTTCTCTGGCATCGTTAAAGAAAGTTATACATGTAAACAAACTACGGTGAGTTCAAGGACCACCAAAATTAGTAGGACAAGACGGCGCTCGCCAAATACTCTCATCAGAGAAGCATGTTTAATAAAAACAATGGGATTTGTAACAATTAGGGAGGTTTGTGTCATGTTGTCCTCCTACAGAAACCCTATTAAAACAAAAATATATTTCCCCCCCCCTACCCCTATCTTTTTCTTTTTTCATACATTTTTGAAAAAGTTCCAGGGAGCCACTAGGGCGGCACTAAAGAGCCGCATGCGGCTCTGGAGCCGCAGGTTGCAGACCCCTGGTTTATGGCCACACAAAAAGTTGGACAACTCCAACACTACACGTAAAGTGTCAATTCCAGGTCGTTTTACTATGACTCCTCAATCAGTGTGCTTATTATACTGTCATTTGTTAAGAATGTTATTTTTTGGGTATTAATCATGAAATGATGTTACAGGGCTACATAATTGCTAATAAAAATATTTATTTTACGGACAGAAAGTTAATAAACACTTCATCTCATGCAACATGTGAATGTTTTAAGGGGAACTAAATGTGATCTCTGAAAGGGGGACACAATATTTCCATTTTAGGACCCCCACCCAGGCATAAAATACTATAGTGCATAAACAATATCTAAGTGGGCCAAATCACATATATTAGAAAATAATCTCTTGAAATTGACTAGTCACTTGATTATAATAATAACACATTTAAATTGTTATGTCAGGTTCGCCTTCCGCCCGATTGTAGCTGAGATAGGCTCCAGCGCCCCCCGCGACCCCAACGGGAATAAGCGGTAGAAAATGGATGGGATGGATGTATCCAGTGATTATACTATAAAGTTATTTTCCATTTAACTTCACCAGTTTTAGAATATTTTTCTTCAAAATCGCTGAATTTTCACATTTGCCGTTCAAATACTGAGAAGAGACGGTGCGGTGAACAGCAGCCAGTTGAGGCACGTCACTCAGTGCCTCAACATGGATTGCGGACTCGGCTAACTGCTGGCCTGCTGTGCAGTGAGACTGTATTGCTATATGAACTATATTATACATTTCCATAGTTTAGTTAGCTGAGGTATATTGTATTTTGTCAACAACTGTATGTGTGTAAAGTATTTCTTGTGCTGAGCGATCATAAAACGGCTGCAAAAGACGCACTGGCTGAGGCTCCAGTAGCCCCGCCTCCTGCACCCCCGCCGTAGAATTGTTATATCAACTAAAGCCCACACTTAAACTTTCCACGTGCAAGATGGAATCTATTTAAAAAATGATTTCATAAGAAGCCAAAAAGTGCAAAAACAATAATGTTCGTGTTGGAGGAGTTGTGAATGACTGCAGGGCCACAACATTAGGTACACCTGCAGACTGCAGGTGTACCTAATTCACAACTCCTCCAACACGAACATTATTGTTTTTGCACTTTTTGGCTTCTTATTAAATAACTTTTGTAACCTATTTTCATGGGCTTTCCTCTTTGTGATGTTAAGTTCCTGTTATGCGCTGTTATACAGTATATGCCTTGAGCTCTTATTTTGAAGGCGCTAAGAGCGGAAGTGATGTCACGTTGCGGAGGTTTTTGAAAGAATGTAAATAAAGTGGTCCTCGTGTAAACTGGAGCCTCCGTGTTTGTTATTTTGTAGTTTCATACAGTATAGGCGACATTTATAAACCCTCGGTTACACTTTTTTAAATAGATTCAATCTTGCACGTGGAAAGTTGAAGTGAGGGCTTTAGTTGATATAACACTCCCATCAGGGGGTTCATTAATCCAGCACAACAGCGGCGCATGGACTTCATTTATAAGTAAAGGTAAGACCATAATAGCGTTTTTTTAATTAAATGTGCTTTTTTGTGTGCCACATTTTGTATGTGTAAAGTTAAAGTTAAGTTAAAGTACCAATGATTGTCACACACACACTAGGTGTAATGAAATGTGTCCTCTGCATTTGACCCATCCCTTTTTGCAAATATCGAATCGGGACATCCCTACTCCAGAGCGACTTATACTCCGAAAAATACGGTGGTGGAAACGTTTGGCCTTGAGGTCAAAAAGTTTAAGAAACCCCGAGCCAGACTATTTTCTAAAAAAAACCTCTCTACTCTGTGTTTTCTCTGCAGCGATCCCAACAAACCGGTCCCCCAGGATACAAAGTTCATCCACACGAAGGCCAACCGTTTTGAGGAGGTGGCCTGGTCCAAGTACAACCCCCAGGACCAGCTGTACCTGCACATTGGCCTCAAGCCGCGGGTGCGCGACCACTACCGAGCCACCAAAGTGGCCTTCTGGAAACACCTAGTGCCACACCTCTACAACCTTCACGACATGTTCCACTACACCTCCACGACCACCAAAGTGCCCCCGCCGGAGACCACGCAGAACTCCCTGTCCACCAAGAGGCCCAACAGTAAGACCACCTGGCCCTTTAACACCAAGCGGCCCCCGATGTCGCCGGCCTACAACAGCGAAGACAAAGACTCCTGGAGCGACGACAAGGAGTCGGGGCCTCTCGTGGTGGAGAACCCGCGGGATTACTCCACCGAGCTCAGCGTCACCATCGCGGTGGGCGCCTCGCTGCTCTTCCTCAACGTTCTGGCGTTCGCCGCCCTCTACTACCGCAAGGACAAGCGGCGGCAGGAGTCCAGCCACGGGCAGCCCAGCCCGCAGCGCCAGACCACCTCGAACGACATCGGGCACCACGCGCCCGAGGAGGAGATCATGTCCCTGCAGATGAACCAGACGCACCACGAGTGCGAGGCGGGGAACAGCAACGAGGGGGCGCTGCGACTGGCCTCGCTGCCCGACTACACGCTCACCCTGCGGCGCTCTCCAGACGACATTCCACTAATGACGCCCAACACCATCACCATGATCCCAAACTCCCTGGTGGGCATTCCCAACCTGCACCCTTACAACACCTTCACAACAGGCTTCAACTCCACCGGCCTGCCGCACTCCCACTCGACCACCCGCGTATAGCTTTAAGGAGGTCAGACCGGGGGGGGGGGAAAGGAGGGACGGGGCGGCGAAGCGACGGAACAAAAAACGGAGCGCAGGATTGTGTTTTATAAATACCACAGGAAGGGAGGGAAGAGGGCAGAAGTCGGATTAAAAAGCGAGACGTTTACGACGAGGGGCGTCACGGAAGGGATGTCAAGTTGTGCGGAGCTGCCAAAATCAAACTGCTTCCCTTTCTCCTCATCGGGGGGGGGGGAGGGGGGGGCTCTTTGTGTTGTGTCCTTTTTTTTTATATATAAAAAAAAAAAAAACAACAAAAACAATCATTTTAAAAGCCTTTTTAAGCGGACTAAGAAGATAGAATTTTTTTTTTTTTTTTTTTCTGGAATTCATTACAAAAAAAACAAAAATAATAAGTGCTTTTTAATTTCCCAACCCTCCTTCTCTGGCGGGAGACACATCTAGAACAATGGCCTCTATGTTGATATTCACGTCATGGTTTTGGATTGCTTCTTTCTTTTCATTTCAATGCCTTACAAAGCTTGGGTTTTTTTTTTTGTGCGTGTGTGTGTGTCCTTATTTTTATTCCGAGAGACTTTTTCTGAGAGGAGTTTGATAGAAGGACTGAATCCAGAACGGGGGAACTTAAAGGAAAGGCAGATTTAGCCATTTTGGGCAATTTTTTTTTTTTAGTTGATATGTTCTGCTTCTGTTGCAAAATGAATTGTGTTTTTTCCGGGGGGGGTATTATGTGCAGAATGGTTTTGTCTGGGGGGGCTCTGGCTTTGAGACAAACGTTGCTGTGATTGTTATTGTTAAGAAAAAGAAGAAAAAAAGTGCATCTTTTACAGCCAGTCTTTATCTGTTAAGCTATCCGATCTTATCTCCGGCCAGGAAGTGTGCACTACACATCCTGCTTGGAGCAATTCTGCTAGAAAGTGAGCGAGTGCACTATTTTTTATTTTATTCTTTTTCATTTTTTTAGTAGGATGTTCAATGTGCTCTTTTGAAGGGGGAGGACGGGGGAGGGAGGGTAGGATATTTTTTTTCCATGTTGTTGATTTTTTTTTTCGGGGTTGGCCGCCAGTCGTGTTTTTTCTGCTGCTGTCTCTTGGTGTCCGTCTTCGCGAAATAGCACTTTTTTGTTACTTTTCAAAGTTCTATATGTCTAATTTTGCTTAAAGATGACGAAATAAATATTATTTTACATGTAAGAGAAAAAAAAAAAAATGATAGCTTAAAGGGGAACATTATCACCAGACCTATGTAAGCGTCAATATATACCTTGATGTTGCAGAAAAAAGACCATATTTTTTTTTAACCGATTTCCGAACTCTAAATGGGTGAATTTTGGGCAATTAAACGCCTTTCTAATATTCGCTCTCGTCACATTTCGAAGCAATCCGTCATTTTCTCAAACACCGAGTCAAATCAGCTCTGTTATTTTCCGTTTTTTCGACTGTTTTCCGTACCTTGGAGACATCATGCCTCGTCAATGTGTTGTCGGAGGGTGTAACAACACGAACAGGGACGGATTCAAGTTGCACCAGTGGCCCAAAGATGCGAAAGTGGCAAGAAATTGGACGTTTGTTCCGCACACTTTACCGACGAAAGCTATGCTACGACAGAGATGGCAAGAATGTGTGGATATCCTGCGACACTCAAAGCAGATGCATTTCCAACGATAAAGTCAAAAGAAATCTGCCGCCAGACCCCCATTGAATCTGCCGGAGTGTGTGAGCAATTCAGGGACAAAGGACCTCGGTAGCACGGCAAGCAATGGCGGCAGTTTGTTCCCGCAGACGAGCGAGCTAAACCCCCTGGATGTCTTGGCTCACATCGACCCTAGCTTCCCTGGCCTGCTGACATTAACTCCAAAACTGGACAGATCAGCTTTCAGGAAAAGAGCGCGGATGAGGGTATGTCTACAGAATATATTAATTGATGAAAATTGGGCTGTCTGCACTCTCAAAGTGCATGTTGTTGCCAAATGTATTTCATATGCTGTTAAACCTAGTTCATAGTTGTTAGTTTCCTTTAATGCCAAACAAACACATACCAATCGTTGGTTAGAAGGCGATCGCCGAATTCGTCCTCGCTTCCTCCCGTGTCGTTTTCGTCGGTTTCGCTTGCATACGGTTCAAACCGATATGGCTCAATAGCTTCAGTTTCTTCTTCAATTTCGTTTTCGCTACCTGCCTCCACACTACAACCATCCGTTTCAATACAGGCGTAATCTGTTGAATCGCTTAAGCCGCTGAAATCCGAGTCTGAATCCGAACTAATGTCGCTATATCTTGCTGTTCTTTCCGCCATGTTTGTTTGTATTCACTATGTGACGTCACAGGAAAATGGACGGGTGTTTATAACGATGGTTAAAATCAGGCACTTTGAAGCATATTTTAGGACGGGTAAAATTTTGAAAAAAAACTTGGAAAAATATAATATGCCACTGGGAACTGATTTGTAATGGTTTTAACCATTC
Organism: Nerophis lumbriciformis; assembly: GCF_033978685.3. Taxonomy (NCBI): domain Eukaryota; kingdom Metazoa; phylum Chordata; class Actinopteri; order Syngnathiformes; family Syngnathidae; genus Nerophis; species Nerophis lumbriciformis. Next base: position 4,149,212 of record NC_084582.2, on the reverse strand, counting down.
TGAAATTGTGATAATGTTCCCCTTTAAAGGAACAAACCTGAACTAACTGGTGTGTGGACTTTGTAAGGCTTCCTCTTCGACAGCAGCAAACAGTGGCCTGTTTGCACTGAATTAACCTACATCAGTGCACACTTGTATTTCTTTCAATATATATATATATATAAATATGGGCGTACATACATATACATATAGGGCTTCCCATGGAGACGTCACTCCTACTCAAACATAAAAGCATCAACACAAACAACTCCAACACAAACATCCCCAGCCAAGAACACTCCAGGTGTCTCTGTAAGAGCTCTATATGTATAATTATGTATAAAAATATTTATTATTTATTTATGTATACCAGATGCATACATGCTGATTGTGCCATGTACCAAATTAAAACTGTTAAAACCGAAGAATAGAAAGTTTCACACATTCTTGCTTTTGATCTCCTCGTCTTTTATGAGTCTGGATCATTTCCACTTGAATGAGTTTAAGAAGAAATATTCTCACAGTGAGAGCAAGTCTGCGCCCGAGGCCATACTTGCTATATACCTCCGTCATCCGCTCCTTCCATCGCCTTCTCTCCCGCTATCTCTCCCTGTCTGTCTTCGCTCTCCCTGCCGAAAACCTTTGAGAAAGGGCCTAACAGCTTGGGGCCCGTGTGCATAACTCTGTATTTTACTGTAATTCATGCAAAGTAGTGCTGCGGCAAAGGAGATGTTGTGGTGCGATCGTGCCAATGTGCTTACATCGGATCCTTTAATAATATTTTATTTTCACAGAACTGCGCTTACTGAGTATCATTAAAAACCGACGAATTTTCATGAACCATCACAGCGTAGCTCGAATTATCTTCCAGAATGTATGTCTCCGTCCATCCATCCATCCATCTTCTTCCGCTTATCCGAGGTCGGGTCGCGGGGGCAGCAGCCTAAGCAGGGAAGCCCAGACTTCCCTCTCCCCAGCCACTTTGTCCAGCTCCTCCCGGGGGATCCCGAGGCGTTCCCAGGCCAGCCGGGAGACATAGTCTTCCCAACGTGTCCTGGGTCTTCCTCGTGGCCTCCTACCGGTCGGACATGCCCTAAACACCTCCTTAGGGAGGCGCTCGGGTGGCATCCTGACCAGATGCCCGAACCACCTCATCTGGCTCCTCTCGATGCGGAGGAGCAGCGGCTTTACTTTGAGCTCCCCCCGGATGACAGAGCTTCTCACCCTATCTCTAAGGGAGAGCCCCGCCACCCGGCGGAGGAAACTCATTTCGGCCGCTTGTACCCGTGATCTTGTCCTTTCGGTCATAACCCAAAGCTCATGACCATAGGTGAGGATGGGAACGTAGATCGACCGGTAAATTGAGAGCTTTGCCTTCCGGCTCAGCTCCTTCTTCACCACAACGGATCGATACAGCGTCCGCATTACTGAAGACGCCGCACCGATCCGCCTGTCGATCTCACGATCCACTCTTCCCTCACTCGTGAACAAGACTCCGAGGTACTTGAACTCCTCCACTTGGGGCAAGATCTACTCCCCAACCCGGAGATGGCACTCCACCCTTTTCCGGGCGAGAACCATGGACTCGGACTTGGAGGTGCTGATCTCATCCCAGTCGCTTCACACTCAGCTGCGAACCGATCCAGTGAGAGCTGAAGATCCTGGCCAGATGAAGCCATCAGGACCAAATCATCTGCAAAAAGCAGAGACCTAATCCTGCAGCCACCAAACCGGATCCCCTCAACGCCTTGACTGCGCCTAGAAATTCTGTCCATAAAAGTTATGAACAGAATCGGTGACAAAGGGCAGCCTTGGCGGAGTCCAACCCTCACCGGAAACGTGTCCGACTTACTGCCGGCAATGCGAACCAAGCTCTGACACTGATCATACAGGGAGCGGACCGCCACAATCAGACAGTCCGAAACCCCATACTCTCTGAGCACTCCCCACAGGACTTCCCGAGGGACACGGTCGAATGCCTTCTCCAAGTCCACAAAGCACATGTAGACTGGTTGGGCAAACTCCCATGCACCCTCAAGGACCCTGCCGAGAGTATAGAGCTGGTCCACAGTTCCACGACCAGGACGAAAACCACACTGTTCCTCCTGAATCCGAGGTTCGACTATCCGGCGTAGCCTCCTATCCAGTACACCTGAATAGACCTGTATGTCTCCGGCTACGACAATTTACCCCGAATGCTTGAATCTGCTTGAGTCTTTTTTTAGGTTCCTTCACATTATTCTATTAAAACTTTTTTTTTTTTTTAGCAGTTGGAGAGCAGCAGAGCGAAAATCTCAATCTGGTCGGATCATCACAAATCCTGCTCGGAGCAGAAAGGGAGAAGGAGTTATTCGAGGGCAGGTGCTTACGGGTTGATCTGTATGAGTCATCTTGTTTATTCTTATCCTGCCTTATGTGGGTCACACCTCCTAAAGCAAATTGCAGGGGGACAAAAATTGCTCTTGGAGTCTACCTACACGTCAGTGACGTGCAGTCACTAGAGGCAGGTGAGGCGGGGCTTCACCTGCCATCATGGAAAGAAAAAAAATGTAAAAAGAAAACAAAAATAGTATCCAGTGATTATACTATAATGTTATTTTCCATTTAACTTCACCAGTTTTAGATTATTTTTATTCAAAATCGCTGAATTTTCACATTTGCCGTTCAAATACTGAGAAGAGACGGTGCGGTGAACAGCAGCCAGTTGAGGCACGTCACTCAGTGCCTCACCATGGATTGCGGACTCGGCTAACCGCTGACCTGCTGTGCAGTGAGACCGTATTGCTATATGAATTATATTATACATTTCCATAGTTTAGTTAGCTGAGGTATATAATGTACAGTGTATTTTGTCAACAACTGTATGTGTGTAACGTATTTCTTGTGCTGAGCGATCATAAAACGGCTGCAAAAGACGCACTGGCTGAGGCTCGCAGTAATCCCGCCTCCTGCACCCCCGCCCTAGAATTGTTATATCAACTAAAGCCCACACTTGTGTTTGTCATTTTTGTTTGGTGTAGATTCACAGTGTGGCGTATATTTCTAACATCCATCCATCCATCCATCTTCTTCCGCTTATCCGAGGTCGGGTCGCGGGGGCAGCAGCCTAAGCAGGGAAGCCCAGACTTCCCTCTCCCTAGCCATTTTGTCCAGCTCTTCCTGTGGGACCCCGAGGCGTTCCCAGGCCAGCCGGGAGACATAGTCTTCCAAACGTGTCCAGGGTCTTCCCTGCGGCCTCCTACCGGTCGGACGTGCCCTAAACACCTCCCTAGGGAGGCGTTCGGGTGGCATCCTGACCAGATGCCCGAACCACCTCATCTGGCTCCTCCCGATGTGGAGGAGCAGCGGCTTTACTTTGAGCTCCCCCCGGATGGCAGAGCTTCTCACCCTATCTCTAAGGGAGAGCCCCGCCACCCGGCGGAGGAAACTCATTTCGGCCGCTTGTACCCGTGATCTTGTCCTTTCGGTCATGACCCAAAGCTCATGACCATAGGTGAGGATGGGAACGTAGATCGACCGGTAAATTGAGAGCTTTGCCTTCTGGCTCAGCTCCTTCTTCACCACAACGGATCGATACAGCGTCTGCATTACTGAAGACGCCGCATCGATCCGCCTGTCAATCCCACGATCCACTCTTCCCTCACTCGTGAACAAGACTCCGAGGTACTTGAACTCCTCCACTTGGGGCAAGATATATTTCTAACAGTGTTAAAGTTTTTTATACTGGCACCCTCAGTGTAACCTGTATCGCTGGTGATGAAGTATGCGTTGCATTCGCTCGTATGTGCGTACACAGGCCGCACATATCTTGTGACTGGGTCTGAACGATGTTAGAATGGACGAAAAGCGGACGTGGCGATAGCTCGTAGAGTACGTTAAAGGTTAATTTGTTCAACCTTGGCCCGCGGCTTTGTTCAGTTTTACATTTTGGCCCACTCTGTATTTGAGTTTGACACCCCTGCCTTACACACACTTATTATGTCCCACCTTCCGTTTATCTCGAAAATCCTCGAAAAAATTGTCGCACAGCAGCTAAATGAACACTTAGTGTCTAACAATCTCTGTGAACCTTTTCAATCCGGTTTCAGGGCAAATCACTCTACGGAGACAGCCCTCGCAAAAATGACTAATGATCTACTGCTAACCATGGATTCTGATGCGTCATCTATGTTGCTGCTTCTTGATCTTAGCGCTGCTTTCGATACCGTCGATCATAATATTTTATTAGAGCGTATCAAAACACGTATTGGTATGTCAGACTTAGCCTTGTCGTGGTTTAACTCTTATCTTACTGACAGGATGCAGTGCGTCTCCCATAATAATGTGACCTCGGACTATGTTAAGGTAACGTGCGGAGTCCCCCAGGGTTCGGTTCTTGGCCCTGCACTCTTTAGTATTTACATGCTGCCGCGAGGCGACATCATCCGCAAATACGGTGTTATCTTTCATTGCTATGCTGATGACACCCAACTCTACATGCCCCTAAAGCTGACCAACACGCCGGATTGTAGTCAGCTGGAGGCGTGTCTTAATGAAATTAAACAATGGATGTCCGCTAACTTCTTGCAACTCAACACTAAGAAAACGGAAATGCTGATTATCGGTCCTGCTAAACACCGACATTTATTTGATAATACCACCTTAACATTTGACAACCAAACAATTACACAAGGCGAATCAGTAAAGAATCTGGGTATTATCTTCCACCCAACTCTCTCCTTTGAGTCACACATTAAGAGTGTTACTAAAACGGCCTTCTTTCATCTCCGTAATATCGCTAAAATTCGTTCTATTTTGTCCACTAGCGACGCTGAGATCATTATTCATGCGTTCGTTACGTCTCGTCTCGACTACTGTAACGTATTATTTTCGGGTCTCCCTATGTCTAGCATTAAAAGATTACAGTTGGTACAAAATGCGGCTGCTAGACTTTTGACAAGAACAAGAAAGTTTGATCATCTTACGCCTATACTGGCTCACCTGCACTGGCTCACCTGTGCACTTAAGATGCGACTTTAAGGTTTTACTACTTACGTATAAAATACTACACGGTCTAGCTCCGTCCTATCTTGTCGATTGTATTGTACCATATGTCCCGGCAAGAAATCTGCGTTCAAAGAACTCCGGCTTATTAGTGATTCCCAGAGCCCAAAAAAAGTCTGCGGGCTATAGAGCGTTTTCTATTCGGGCTCCAGTACTATGGAATGCTCTCCCGGTAACAGTTAGAGATGCTACCTCAGTAGAAGCATTTAAGTCCCATCTTAAAGCTTTTAAATAGACCCCCCTTTTAGACCAGTTGATCTGCCGTTTCTTTTCTTTTCTCCTCTGCTCCCCCCTATCCCTTGTGGAGGGGGAGACACACAGGTCCGGTGGCCATGGATGGGGTGCTGGCTGTCCGGGGTCGTGACCCGGGGTGGACCGCTCACCTGTGTATCGGTTGGGAACATCTCTGCGCTGCTGACCCGTCTCCGCTCGGGATGGTTTCCTGCTGACCCCACTATGGACTGGACTCTTACTATTATGCTGGATCCACTATGGACTGGACTCTCACAATATTATGTCAGACCCACTCGACATCCATTGCATTCGGTCTCCCCTAGAGGGGGGGGTTACCCACATATGCGGTCCTCTCCAAGGTTTCTCATAGTCATTCACATCGACGTCCCACTGGGGTGAGTTTTTCCTTGCCCTTATGTGGGCTCTGTACCGAGGATGTCGTTATGGCTTGTGCAGCCCTTTGAGACACTTGTGATTTAGGGCTATATTAATAAACATTGATTGATTGATTGATTGATTGATTATTACATATGTTGGCCAGAGGGGGAGCACTTCAAATTTTTACACACACTTGTTATTTCATATGTTGACCAGAGGGGGAGCACTTTTAAAACCGACACACAGTCAATTTGACAAATCCCTCCTTTTTGGGACCACCCCATTTTTGATAGATTTCACCACCAGGAGTGCAAATGAGACAATGTCTATTCATCATCATCGGCGGTCACTCAAACGAGTATAACGATCCTCCTGGTAGGGGTGTATCCCTTTATGGAGGATGCCTGTGCGTGACTTTGTTTTACGTGGGGAGACTGGTGCACAGACAGTCACCACACGATCCTTGACAGAATCGGGTCAGGGCCCAGTGGCATGGAGTCCAAGACGACTGGGGACCCTTTTCTGCTGCAGCCTTCTTCTGCCATCGCAGCCGTTGTGGTAGTTCTTAAATCTACCGTCTTCCGCCTGCTCCGCCGTTGAGGTCTTCACCGTATCCCTGGCTAGGGGGCAGTCAGGTACTAGGCCTTTGCCAAGGGCCACCTGGGGTAACAGTAGTAAAGGGGTTAACCTCCTAGTGCCCCAAGACCCCATAGAGGAGCCTCCACTGCCCGATGCACTTTAACGTCATACCCAGGACAGTAAATGCACAAGTTGATTAATAATTCATTTTCTACCACTTGTCCTTAATAATTTTGACAAAATAATAGAATGATAAATGACACAATATGTTACTGCGTATGTCAGCAGCTAAATTAGGAGCCTTTGTTTGTTTACTTACTAATAAAAGACAAGTTGTCTAGTATGTTCACTATTTCATTTAAGGACAAACTTGCAATAAGAAACATATGTTTAATGTACCCTAAGATTTGTTGTTAAAATAAAGCCAATAATGACATTTTTTGTGGTCCTGTTTATTTAGAAAAGTACCGAAAAGTACTGGTACCAAAATATTGGTATCGGGACAACACCAATACAAAGCAATGCTCACAGTTCGTTCTTCGGTTGTCGCCTTGCTGGGTCAAAGCACACACTGGGGTCTGTGCAAAAGTGGATCAATTCTCGACCTTCTGCCAGTTTTTTTGCTGTGATTTAACCAGACAACGAGAGGAGCCAGATGAGGTGGTTCGGGCATCTGGTCAGGATGCCACCCGAGCGCCTCCCTAAGGAGGTGTTTAGGGCATGTCCGACCGGTGGGAGGCCACGAGGAAGACCCAGGACACGTTGGGAAGACTATGTCTCCCGGCTGGCCTGGGAACGCCTCGGGATCCCCCGGGAGGAGCTGGACGAAGTGGCTGGGGAGAGGGAAGTCTGGGCTTCCCTGCTTAGGCTGCTGCCCCCGCGACCCGACCTCGGATAAGCGGAAGAAGATGGATGGATGGATGGATAAACCAGACAACGGCGCCTCCCAAATTGCCCGTCTGAAGGAGGCCATTGTGGTTTGCCTCTTCTACCGGCTCCTTCGACCAATACCATGAGCAGAGAGCCAATAGATCTGTGCGCCTGCCAATCTAGGTGCAATGGGACCATGATTTCGGTCCTAACTTGTTCACCGGTCCTCATATGGACGGTGCTATACCTTGTTGATGTCTCAAGAATGGTAGGAATACAAGAACACACACACACACACACACTGGCAGTGGGCTAAAATTGAGTGGTGGAGTTGAGAGTGAATTATCAAAGGGAAGCAAATGTCACGGGAGGGCAACTTGTTTTTTGCCATTTAATTCCCACATATGCTTGAGAGGAGAGCAGATGCCACTGACTATTGGCAAGGCCGAGCTGGTCGCCTCTGCGGACATTTTTCTGGGAGGATCCATGCGCCTGTGAGGAGCCCATATATACATCATTACGTGTGCAGTAAGAGGCTGTGGATCGGGGTCAAACTTCTTCGTCTGCCGTCGAAAAGCTTAGAGAAATCATTTCCAACTGGCTATGACAAGAATCACCATAGGCAGAAAAATAGGCCAGTTATAAGGAAGATAGTGAAGATTCCTTTGCACTTGACTGAGTGTGTGTTTGGGAAAGTGACATCATTCCGGGCCTCGGCTGGAAGAAGCCCCCAGTGGGCTTTCAGGCTGCTGAAGACAACCCAGTCTAGGAAATGGATGTGCCAAATTACAACGTGCCACCCCGCTGGAACACTCTCCAGGTGTGTGTGCATGCGTGTGTGTATGTGTGTGTACCGATATAGAAGACTTTGTTGATATCTTTGCAGAGGCTTTTTTTTTTACCTTCATTACCCATTTTCTGTGTCTCAGCATACGCTCTCACGACTTTCCATATTGCATCGTTTGTGACTCTCACGTATCATTATGTCATGTCTGTGTACCATATTTTCCGCACCATAAGCCGCCCTGGGTTATAAGCCGCGCCTTCAATGAACGGCATATTTCAAAACTTTGTCCACCAATAAGCCGCCCCGTGTTGTAAGCCGCATCTAACTGCGCTAAAGGGAATGTCAAAAAAAACAGTCAGATAGGTCAGTCAAACTTTGATAATATATTAAAAACCAGCGTGATGTGGGCGCGCATGGAGTCGTATATCAACATGGACGGAGCTGCGTGAAAAAAGCCACCCGGCCTCTTCGCGCAAACTTCCCTTAACCACTCGCTCATCTTTTCTTCATCCATCCATCCCTTCGAGTTAGCTTTTATGATGACGCCGGCTGGAAAGGTCTCTTTTGGCAAGGTCTTCCTTTTGAATATCACCATGGGTGGAAGTTTCTGGCCATTAGCATGGCAAGCTAGAACCACAGTGAAGGATGACTTCTCATTCCCTGTGGTGCGAATATTCACCGTACGTGCTCCCGTTGTATCCACAGTGCGGTTCACAGGAATATCAAAAGTCAGTGGAACCTCGTCCATGTTGATAATGTTCTCTGGCCGGATCTTTTTTTCAGCTATCTTGTTTTTACAATATGCACGGAAAGTAGCCAGCTTTTCTTGAAAGTCTTTAGGCAGTTGCTGTGAAATAGTAGTCCGTGTGCGGATGGAGAGATTGCGTCTTTTCATGAACCGGAAACCTGTCGCTTAGTAGGAGCCATTTTGTGGTCTTTACAGATGTAAACACACAAAGGAAATGAAACGTAATATCCGCGCGCTTCTTCTTCTTCTACGGGGGCGGGTGGTTGCTTACAGTAGAAGAAGAAGCGCTTCCTCTTCTATGGGGGCGGGTGCTTACCTTGGCGGTTGCTTGCGTAGAAGAAGAAGCGCTTCCTCTTCTACGGGAAAAAAAGATGGCGGCTGTTTACCGTAGTTGCGAGACCTAAACTTTATGAAAATGAATCTTAATATTAATCCATATATAAAGCGCACCGGGTTATAAGCCGCACTGTCAGCTTTTGAGTAAATTTGTGGTTTTTAGGTGCGGCTAATAGTGCGGAAAATACGGTAATCATGTTTTGTTTTAGTCATGTTTTGTTTTAGTTATTGGACTCTTTAGTTTCTGGCTTTTCACTCCCTTGTCTTGTTTCCATGATTACCCATTAGTTTCACCTGTTCCAGGTTTGGACTCATTGTGCACTCTTGTTTGTCACCCTAGCAACCCATCAGTTTTCACCTGTCACGTCACGCACCTGTTTCACGTTTTGAGTCACGCACCTGTTTTCGTTAATCATGTCTGTAGTATTTAAGTTCATTGTTTTCAGTTGGTCTTTCTGGTGACATCCCCACATTTATGCTCTGCACATTTTTGACACTTTTTTCATGTCCATCGTTCACGCTGCTCCTTTTGTCCATGCCAAGTAAGTTTTGTTTATTAATGCCACAGTTAGTGTTTTTTTTGGTTGTTCATAGTTTCTGCCTTTGTGCAAGTATTTGTTTTCATAGCCAAGTTGTTTCTCCGCCACTGTGCGCGCTTTTCGTTTTTTTTGATAAAATTAAATAAATATGTTCTCACATTCCCGTCTCGCCCGAGCCAACTTTCCGTTGCCTTCTAGAAAAACTAAACCCCAGGACCAAGTCATGACACATTACTAGTTTCCTCGAGACGCGGTGTGAGATTATGATCTTTTGTTCAATAGTGTGCAGGTTTTCAATTACTGAGGACTAAAATCAAATGAACTGTGAAAAATAAACCCCAAGTTTCATGCAAACTATCAAAATTGCTTATCTTATGGTTTTAATTAATTTGCAACATGTCGCTAAGTTTCAAGCCCTAGGAAATGTTCAATTCTTCATCAAAAAAGCATCTCTTTTATTCGTCTTCTGTTTTATTTTACTCTTGTAAAGAAAATCTACACACCAGGCATGTTTGATCTCTCTTTTTCTGATCAACAAATCTTGCAAACCAAACAAATATATTGTGCTGCGTTTTTTGCTTGTGCAGAGTCAAGGCTAGAACGTAATACACAATAATAAAACACAGAACCGAAGCTTAGTGTCATGTCTGTGTAATCATGTTTTGTCTTAGTCATGTTTTGTTTAGTTATTGGACTCTTTAGTTTCTGGCTTTTCACTCCCTTGTCTTGTTTCCATGATTACCCATTAGTTTCACCTGTTCCACGTTTGGACTCATTGTGCACTCTTGTTTGTCACCATAGCGACCCATTAGTTTTCACCTGTCACGTCACGCACCTGTTTCACGTTTTGAGTCACGCACCTGTTTTCGTTAATCATGTCTGTAGTATTTAAGTTCATTGTTTTCAGTTTGTCTTTCTGGTGACATCCCCACATTTATGCTCTGCACATTTCTGACTCTTTTTTCATGTCCATCGTTCACGCTGCTCCTTTTTGTCCATGCCAAGTAAGTTTTGTTTATTATTGCCACAGTTAGTGTTTTTTGTTGTTCATAGTTTTTGCGTTTGTGCAAGTGTTTGGTTTCATAGTTTGTTCTCTGCCATTGTGCACGCCTTTTGTTTACTTCCTTGTTTTGTATTTATAGTGTTTAAATAAAAATGAACCTTCATTCCCGTCTCGCCCGAGCCAACTTTCCGTTGCCTTTGAGAAAAACTAAACCCCAGGACCAAGTCATGACACTTAGGTTGCGTCGAAATGAAAACAGAGTGCAGATATTATTACAATGAACTAGAGTTGTACGGTATAACGGTATTAGTATAGTACCTCGATACTAAAAAGTACCCCACCCCCAAACGCCATTGGTGGATCTACACCTGACATGCACTGTAATGATACCAAGTACAGGAGCGTATCTAGTCGATACTACTATGATTACATTTATATTTTTGTCATCACAACATCTTCTTTCGTTTTTTAGATTGTATATTATGTTTATAGACTCAGGAAATATGTCCCTGGACACATGAGGACTTTGAATATGACCAATGTGTGATGCTGTAACGACTTGGTATCGGATTGATACCCAAATTTGTGGTATCATCCAAAACTAATATAAAGCATCCAAACAACGGAAGAATAAATGATTATTACATTTAAACAAAAGTGTGGATAGAACATGTTAAAAAAAAAAGTAAGCAGATATTAACAGTAAATGAACAAGTAGATTAATAATTCATTTTCTACCACTTGTCCTTAATAATGTTGACAAAATAATAGAATGATAAATGACACAATATGTTACTGCATATGTCAGCAGACTAAATTAGGAGCCTTTGTTTGCTTACTCACTACCAAAAGACAAGTTGTCTACTATGTTCACTATTTAGTTTAAGGACAAACTTGCAATAAGAAACATACCGTATTTCCCGCACTATAAGCCGCACCTAAAAACCACAAATTTTCACAAAAGCTGACAGTGCGGCTTATAACCCGGTGCGCCTTATATATGGATTAATATAAATATTTATTTTCATAAAGTTTTGGTCTCGCAACTACGGTAAACAGCCGCCATCTTTTTTCCCCGTAGAAGAGGAAGCGCTTCTTCTTCTATGGTAAGCAACTGCCAAGGTAAGCACCCGCCCCTGTAGTAGAGGCAGCACTTTTTTTTCTATGGTAAGCAACCACCCGCCCTCGTAGAAGAAGAAGCACACGGGTATTACGTTTCATTTCCTTTGTGTGTTCCATGTTGATATACGACTCCATGCGCGCCCACATCACAGATGGTGTCAAAAAACAAGTGAAGCACACAAATACAACACTCGCCGTCATTCCGGGTGGATTAACCAAAGAACTCCAACCGCTCGATATTGGTGTCAACAGCGCATTTAAAGCACGACTGCGAACGGCGTGGGAACAATGGATGACCGAAGGCGAACACACCTTCACTAAGACAGGGAGACAGCGCCGGACGACATACGCCAACATCTGCCAGTGGATCGTAAATGCCTGGGCGGATATTTTGGTCACAACTGTGGTCCGAGCTTTCCGGAAGGCAATGACTTCGACGAGACGGAGCCGGCCATTTTGGATCCCGTATTCGCCCAACTTTTTAATTCGGACACCGAAGGAGAAGAATTCGAGGGATTTATGAATGAAGAATAACTTCAGAAAGTGAGCGTTATGTTTATTTTGTGTGTTGTGACATTAACGTTCGAGCAACATTAAGTTATTGATGTTATTGCTCTGCACTATTTTGAATTTTACTATGTTTGTGATTGCACATTTGCACATTACCGTACATTTTGGGAGTGAACAGAGTTGTTAGAACGCTGGTTTTTAATATATTATTAAAGTTTGACTGACCTATCTGACTGTTTTTTTTGACATTCCCTTTAGCGCAGTTAGATGCGGCTTATAACACGGGGCGGCTTATAGGTGGACAAAGTTTTGAAATATGCCGTTCATTGAAGGCGCGGCTTATAACCCAGGGCGGCTTATGGTGCGGAAAATACGGTATGTTTAATGTACCGTAATATTTTTTGTTAAAATAAAGCCAATAATGCAATTTTTTGTGGTCCCCTTTATTTAGAAAAATATCGAAAAATACCAAAAAGCATCACAATTATTTTGGTATCGGGACAACACTACAATGAACACAGCAAGTCCGGTTTTCCCGTCTTTAAATTTGCGAGGGTAAGCAAAATCTACCAGATTCCTAAATGGATACTAAAACTTTCATTTTAAAGTAAATGCCAGAGGAAAACAACTGATTGCAACAGTATTGCAATTAATTATAAAACCTTCCAACGTATTTACAGTTCAAACTGTTATTTGCCGCCATGTTTATAACTTGTTGCTAGGCAGAATTTGTAAAACCTAATCATTTGTACCCACAAATAGTTTATACTTGTAATGCCCACTGTGCTGTTTCCTTTGCAACTCAGGGCTTTGCTGCCCCACTTAGCAGGGAAAAAACAAGAACAGAACCTAGAACTAAATCAAAGACAACAAATGACTCCAGAAACAAGACTATAAGGCAGTGGTTCTTAACCTGGGTTCGATTGAACCCTAGGGGGTTCGGTGAGTCGGGCTCAGGGGTTCGGCGGAGGTCAAGACACACCCGACTCATCGTGTAAATAAAAACTTCTCCCTATCGGCGTATTACGGATACGGCAACAGCAGAAGTCAGACTGATTTGCAGGTGTGTAGTTTGTTGTGAGTTTATGCACTGTGTTGGTTTTGTTCTTTGAACAAGGTGATGTTCATGCACGGTTCATTTTGTGCACCAGTAATAAAACATGGTAACACTTTAGTATGGGGAACATATTCACCATTAATTAGTTGCTTAATAACATGCAAATTACTAACATATTGGCTCTTAACTAGTCATTATTAAGTACTTATTAATGCATTATTCGGCATGGCCTTATTATAACTCGAACCCTCTAACCCTAACCCTAACCCAGGGGTCGGCAACCTTCAGCATACAAAGAGCCATTGGAGCCCATTTCCCCCCAAATAAAACCCACCTAGAGCCACAATTTCTGTTAAATTTCTAAAATGACGATAACACCACTTATAGTTCCGTTACACGTGTGCTATAGGACTTATGACATCAAACACTTATTTGATTTATTTCTGGGTATAACAAAGCAAATCATCAAATTATTTTGAACATTAGAAACAAAATACACTGTTCCTTCCCTTATTAATGAATTAAAAAAAATAGAAATCCACTCATTACAATATTCTGAAGGCATACGAATGTGGCATATTCATTTGACAAAAAAATTTAAAACAACTTTCCGAATTTTTCGGAGTATAAGTCGCACCGGAGTATAAGTCGCACCTGCCGAAAATGCATAATAAAGAAGGAAAAAAAACATATATAAGTCGCACTGGAGTATAAGTCGCATTTTTGGGGGAAATGTATTTGATAAAAGCCAACACCAAGAATAGAGATTTGTAAGGCAATTTAAAATAAATAAAGAATAGTGAACAACAGGCTGAATAAGTGTACGTTATATGAGGCATAAATAACCAACTGGTATGTTAACGTAACATATTATGGTAAGAGTCATTCAAATAACTATAACATATAGAACATGCTATACGTTTACCAAACAATCTGTCACTCCTAATCGCTAAATCCCATGAAATCTTATACGTCTAGTCTCTTACGTGAATGAGATAAATAATATTATTTGACATTTTACGGTAATGTGTTAATAATTTCACACATAAGTCGCTCCTGAGTATAAGTCGCACCCCCGGCCAAACTATGAAAAAAATTGTGACTTATAGTCCGAAAAATACGGTAAATACACATTTCTGTTGAGTAATAAATAAAGCACATTGTATTTCATTGCATGTTAAAGAAAGGGTTTACTGTGTGAGGCTTTCCCACGTCTTTAGTACCGTATTTTTCGGAGTATAAGTCGCTCCGGAGTATAAGTCGCATTGGCCAAAAATGCATAACATAGAAGGAAAAAAACATATATAAGTCGCACTGGAGTATAAGTCGCATTTTTTGGGGTTATTTATTTGATAAAAGCCAACACCAAGAATAGACATTTGAAAGGCAATTTAAAATAAATAAAGAATAGTGAACAACAGGCTGAATAAGTGTACGTTATATGAGGCATAAATAACCAACTGGTATGTTAACGTAACATATTATGGTAAGAGTCATTCAAATAACTATATAACGTTTAGCAAGCAATCTGTCACTCCTAATCGCTAAATCCCATGAAATCTTATACGTCTAGTCTCTTACGTGAATGAGATAAATAATATTATTTGACATTTTACGGTAATGTGTTAATAATTTCACACATAAGTCGCTCCTGAGTATAAGTCGCACCCCCGAAAAAAACTGCGACTTATAGTCCGAAAAATACGGTAAATACACATTTTGCTGAGTAATAAATAAAGCACATTGTATTTCATTGCATGTTAAAGAAAGGGTTTACTGTGTGAGGCTTTCCCACATCTTAGGTACCGTATTTTTCGGAGTATAAGTCGCTCCGGAGTATAAGTCGCATTGGCCGAAAATGCATAACATAGAAGGAAAAAAACATATATAAGTGGCACTGGAGTATAAGTCACATTTTTGGGGAAATTTATTTGATAAAAGCCAACACCAAGAATAGACATTTGAAAGGCAATTTAAAATAAATAAAGAATAGTGAACAACAGGCTGAATAAGTGTACGTTATATGAGGCATAAATAACCAACTGGTATGTTAACGTAACATATTATGGTAAGAGTCATTCAAATAACTATAACATATAGAACATGCTATACGTTTACCAAACAATCTGTCACTCCTAATCGCTAAATCCCATGAAATCTTATACGTCTAGTCCAGGGGTCGGCAACCCGCGGCTCTTTAGCGCCGCCCTTGTGGCTCTCTGGAGCTTTTTAAAAAATGTATGAAAAATGGAAAAAGGGGGGAAGAAAATCTATTTTTTGTTTTAATATGGTTTCTGTAGGAGGACAAACATGACACAAGCCTCCCTAATTGTTACAAAGCACACTGTTTGTATTAAATATGCTTCACAGATTCGAGTATTTGGCGAGCGCCGTTTTGTCCTACTAATTTTGGCGGTCCTTGAACTCACCGTAGTTTGTTTACATGTATAACTTTCTCCGACTTTCTAGGACGTGTTTTATGCTACTTCTTTTTCTGTCTCATTTTGTCCACCAAACTTTTAAGGTTGTGCATGAAAGGTGAGTTCTGTTGATGTTATTGACTTGTGTGGAGTGCTAATCAGACATATTTGGTCACTGCATGACTGCAAGCTAATCGATGCTAACATGCTATTTAGGCTAGCTATATGTACATATTGCATCATTATGCCTCATTTGTAGCTATATTTGAGCTCATTTAGTTTCCTTTAAGTCCTCTTAATTCAATTTATATCTCATGACACACTATCTGTATGTAATATGGCTTTTAATTTTTTGCGGCTCCAGACAGATTTGTTTTTGTATTTTTGGTCCAATATGGCTCTTTTCTTTGGGTTGCCGACCCCTGGTCTAGTCTCTTACGTGAATGAGATAAATAATATTATGGTTATGTGTTAATAATTTCACACATAAGTCGCTCCTGAGTATAAGTCGCACCCCCGGCCAAACTATGAAAAAAAACCGCGACTTATAGTCCGAACAATACGGTACCTAGTCATCAATAAGCAAATTAATAAAAATGTAAATAAACAAAATGTTTCTCTTTTTTGATCCGTCCATTGCTAGGGGTTGACCGCTAAAAACAATACAATTGCATGGCAGCAAGAGATGTCGCATAAGGGCTGTGACATACATTTCCATCGACAATATATTAAAATGTGTTTTATTTTCATATGATAAGATCCCAGATCTCTCTAAAATAACAACTGTTGAATTAAAATAAACTAACTAAATAAAATGAAATATAATAGATGAAGTAACCATTTTTTGTTGACATTCAGTTTTAAAGCCAAAGGGCGCCACGGCGGAGCATACTTGCCAACCCTCCCGGATTTTCCGGGAGACTCCCGAAATTCAGCGCCTCTCCCGAAAACCTCCCGGGACAAATTTTCTCCCGAAAATCTCCCGAAATTCAGGCGGAGCTGGAGGCCACGCCCCCTCCAGCTCCATGCGGACCTGAGTGACATGTTGACAGCCTGTTCACAACATTGCCGTAAACAGCAATGTTGTGACACTTTTAAACAGGACAATACTGCCATCTACTGTACATGCATATGTGACCCACCCATAATGTGTCACATTATTGTGTTGATTCATTTATTTTATTTTGTGGTTTGAATTCGTTTTTGGAGCTGTCATTCCACATTTATCAGTATTCACATTGGTCAGTAGGGGGCAGTAGGGCGTTTCTTCCCAATTGAATGCTATCACCTGCAGACCGGAAGTGTCTTGTCATTCTGATGAGAGCGACCAGTCTGTGAACAATTGAAACGTCCTGTGTGCTTTTTCCTCCTGTATAACAGGTTAGTTTTGGTGAATCAACTCACTGAATAATATCCATGTGATCTTTATAAGTTTAAGTACACATTCTGATGGTGGAGCCTAACTCTAAAGTGTTTGTGAGTTGTAGTTTGTATTTGTGAATGAATCCAGTGCACAGCTGCAGTAATCAATACAAAAAGGCGACGTGAGTGCGCAATGTTTATATAGGAACTTCTGATCCTAATTCAGACTCCCAAATTAGAGCTCCCGTTTTCCTATTGATTTTATAATGTATATTTGTATAATGTGTGTGTTCTGAAATAGTGACAGAGAATAGAACAAGGATGGACAATTCAACCCTTAACTCAACAATGAGTAGATGAGTGTTATGTGTGTGTATGTGTAAATAAATGAACACTGAAATTTAAGTATTTATTTATATATATATATATATATATATATATATATATATATATATATATATATATATATGTATATATATATATGTAATAATATATATATAGCTAGAATTAACTGAAAGTCAAGTATTTCATATATATATATATATATCCATCCATCCATCCATTTTCTACCGCTTATTCCCTTTGGGGTCGCGGGGGGCGCTGGAGCCTATCTCAGCTACAATCGGGCGGAAGGCGGGGTACACCCTGGACAAGTCGCCACCTCATCGCAGGGCCTATATATATATATATATGTATATATATATATATATATATATATATACATATATATATCTACATCCTTAAAATATGCAAAAAAAACTGTGTTTAGATAATCGATACTTCAAACTTGCATAAATAAATATTAAGGAATATAACATAACTTGGCTTCTGAGAGCTTCAAAATGTAATGAATAAAATGCTAAAATTGTTGATAAACAAGCAATTATTTTAATAATTAAATATGGTCGTTTTAAAATAATTATTATGATAATTTAAAATTAATTATTTCAAATATGTTTATTTTAATGTATAATTACCGGTATATGGTTGGATGTAATAAGGAGTCAGAAAAAATACAATTAATTTTGATGTTTTTAGCAAAAGTTAGTAAAAATGTATTTAGTTTAAAAAAAAAAATTAAATAAATATATTTATTTTTAGGCAAGATAAACATAATAATACAATTTATCTCTAGTCTGGATGATTTAGTTCTTGTCACCCTGTTGTCCTACCATCGTGAAAAAAGGCTGTCCTCACTCAGGTCCGCAGCTGGAGGCCACGCCCCCTCCAGCTCCGGCTGAAAATCGGGAGATCCTCGGGAGAATACCCGTCCCGGGAGGGCCCCGGGAGAGGCGCCGAACCTCGGGAGTCCCCCGAAAAACTCAGGAGGGTTGGCAAGTATGAGATATGCACTTGCATGCGGTATTATTTTGAATATATATATATATATATATATATGTATATATATATATATATATATATCTTAACCATGCCCCCCACCCCCCAGCCCCCACCTCCCGAAATCGGAGGTCTCAAGGTTGGCAAGTATGCGGCGGAGGCATACTTGCCAACTAACTCCAGAGCCGCAGGTTGCAGACCCTTGCACTAACCAAATAACTCTAAATTAAGTCTTTGTTACTTAGAATATGTTCCCCTAGTGTCCAAAAAACTCTAAATTAAGTCTTTGTTACTTAGAATATGTTCCCCATGCTAAAGTGTTACCAAAAACACATAACTTTGTCTTGAATTTGAAAAAAAAAAATCATTTTATTTTTCACTAAAGAAGGGTTCGGTGAATGCGCATATGAAACTGGTGGGGTTCGGTACCTCCAACAAGGTTGAGAACCACTGCTATAAGGTTATTTATTTATACGTTGATCCATTATTCAAGCAAATTTCTAAACAAACTAGCGCTAAAAATAAATCCAATCATGTTCTGCATCAAACGTCACAGTAAATGTTGAAATTGCTATTTTGCTTAGTGATCCCCAGTGCCGGCAGCCACAGACTATGACTCTGGGAAACAGACTGTTATTTTTCTTTTCACTTGAGTTGCCACCCGTGTCGACAATAATGGATGTGTGTTTGTGACTCACTACTCGAAAGTCTATCCGAGTTGCACTTCTAGTATCGTCCCCTGAGAAGATCTACGGTATGTAAGGGGGAATATTCATTTTGTGAGATACTGTATGTGCAAATAAATTGTTTGGAAGTAAATAGGACTGCTTTGTTTATATATATATGGACGTCCTATAAAGAACAACCGCAAGTCTATAGTTCATCTAAAGAGGTCCACCAGCCCCTGGCCTAAAACTGCCTGTCGACTACGTAATGATGTCTAAGATGTATGGTTTTGGTCTGCAGATAGCGCTGAGGCTGCTGAGAAACTAAGCCCGCATGCTCCCAAAGCAGGAAACAAGCACATTTGAACCCCCTGCACTCTTATCTGTCCTGTACGGTGTACCGTAAAACTCCCACAGCGTTGGACACTTCATTTGTTCCTGCTCTAATGGCAGGAACAGGATTCGGAGCATCAAGGCTATTCATTGTTGTCTCTAACCGCGCAAATATTTCACAATATTATCTTGCGGCTTTGTGGCTACTTTGCCTGGTCGTTCATCTCCAGCCGAGGACCACCTCTGTCCTTCCAGCTGCATCAGCCAGAGTTTACCATCAGAGGGCAGTCCCCTAATACCTTTCTCACCGGACTGTGGCCTTATCAGAGAGATCACATCTTTAAAGGCTCTCGGAGTCACCGACCTGATCCATAGTGTTAATCCAGACGAACCGGTTTTGAAAGATCTTCAGATCAAAAAATACTCTGACTCCAATATCTGAGGTTATTCTCCTTTCTGTATGAATTGACGTTGAAACTTGAAGTCATGCTTCAAGAGCTTGAACAGATACCGTATACTTTGGCATCAAAGCAAAAAAAACACACAATAACACATTCAAACTAAAAATGATAACCCGACTGTGGCTTGCAAGGCGACCTTTAGCAAATAAGAAGCCAAACTTACAACATCATCACCGTCACATGTACATCTTATGAAATATACATAACAACAAAGGCCACATTGGTATGCGTCGGACGCATTGCACTAACCATTCTTACCAGCAAAAGTAGCAATCATTTAACTGTACAGGACTAAAAGCAACCCTACTTTAACTCTTAAACCCTACCCGTTAGAGATGCGCGGATAGGCAATTATTTCATCCGCAACCGCATCACAAAAGTCGTCAACCATCCGCATCCACCCGAACTAACATTTAATCAAAACCGCACCCGCCAGTTGTTATATATATCTAATATAGACGATGCAAGGCATTAGTGAGGTTATAAAGCTTTTGCCTGTTAAAGAAAGGAGACTGATCCAATGTAGCAGAGACATTCAATGCATACCACGCTGTCACGGCCCAGACGCACACCAGTGCGCAATCATCTGGGAGCCGCGCTGAGCGCGCTGAGCGCACTTCCAAGCGCGTGGAAGTGCGATGTCCCTTGCACCCGCGGCGGCTCCACCCGGGCTCGCGCCCGAGGCTTCAGCGCGCACCGCGGCGGCCATCCTACTCGTCGCGGCCTAGCCCTCGCGGCTCTCGCTGCCGGCGACGGCCGGGTATGGGCCCGACGCTCCAGCGCCATCCATTTTCAGGGCTAGTTGATTCGGCAGGTGGGTTGTTACACACTCCTTAGCGGGTTCCGACTTCCATGGCCACCGTCCTGCTGTCTATATCAACCAACACCTTTTCTGGGGTCTGATGAGCGTCGGCATCGGGCGCCTTAACCCGGCGTTCGGTTCATCCCGCAGCGCCAGTTCTGCTTACCAAAAGTGGCCCACTCGGCTCACCAGGGTGAGCAACACCCCTTTCGTGAGCGCACTGCGCGCGGAGTGACCCCTGTTACGCGCCCCCGGCCACGGGGGTGGCGGGCAGGTAAGCTGCTTACCTGCTGCGCGTGACGCCGGCCGCGGCGAAGGGCGGACGAGGCGGGGTGTCGTGCGGTGGGCGCGGTGGTGACCCTGGACGTGCGTCGGGCCCTTCTCGCGGATCGCCTCAGCTACGGCTCCCGGTGGGGCCCTCTCGGGGGAAGGGGCCTCGGTCCCGGACCCCGGCGAGGCGTCCCTTCTCCGCTCCGTAAAAGTGTCCATCTCTTTTCTTTTTTCTTCTTCTGTTGTGGCATATGCTGCAGGTGCCTGCTCGTTTTTCGTATGTGGGTAACAACATTTAACTATGTATATATATTTCCGAATTGGTTTAACTGCCACCCGCCTGAATCTATTTAAAATCTAATTTTTTTAAATTTCAACCACCCGACCCGACCCGCGGCTAAAATCTAATTTTTTTTTAATTTCAACCGCCCGACCCGCGGATAATCCGCGGACTCCGCGGTTGTGTCCGCAAACCGCGCATCTCTACTACCCGTACAAAACAAAACATTAAACATGCATGATAACTGGATCTTTGGACACCACATGGTTCGATTCAATTTGATTATTGGGGGTAACGATTCAATTCAGGATCGATTCAAAATGATTCAAAAGTAGATAACAGCTCTCATGCATTTCTGTATTACTTAAAAGAAAACTGGTTTTGTTTACTAAAATTCTACACAAACATTTGATAAAGTCAAATACAAATAAGGCAGTGGTTCTTAACCTGGGTTCGATCGAACTCTAGGGGTTCGGTGAGTCTGGCTCAGGGGTTCGGCGGAGGTCAAGACACACCCGACTCATCGTGTAAATAAAAACTTCTCCCTATCGGCGTATTGCGGATACGGCAACAGCAGAAGTCAGACCGATTTGCAGGTGTGTAATTTGTTGTGAGTTTATGCACTGTGTTGGTTTTGTTCTTTGAACAAGGTGATGTTCATGCAGGGTTCATTTTGTGCACCATTAATTAGTTGCTTATTAACATGCAAATTAGTAACATATATGCTCTTAACTAGTCATTATTAAGTACTTATTAATGCCTTATTCGGCATGGCCTTATTATAAGCCTAACCCTCTAACCCTAACCCTAAACAAACAACTCTAAATTAAGTCTTTGTTACTTAGAATATGTTCTCCGAGTGTCCAAAAAACTCTAAATGAAGTATTTGTTACTTAGAATATGTTCCCCATACTAAAGTGTTACCAAAAACATGTAACTTTGTCTTGAATTTGAAAAAAATAAATAATTTTATTTTTCACTAAAGAAGGGTTCGGTGAATGCGCATATGCAACTGGTGGGGTTCGGTACCTCCAACAAGGTTAAGAACCACTGAAATAAGGCAACAAGAAAGGTATCCCACACTTCTCTTTTCTAAAGAAAATCTGTACAGCAGATATGAGCATCTACATCAACACTCATTCAATGTGTTTTCTTTACTTTCGCGACTTTTTACATTGTAGATTGATTGTCACTGAAAGCATCAAAACGATGAATGAACACATGTGGCGTTAAGTACTTAAGAAAAAAAGGTGAAATAAGTAAAAACATGTTTTATATTCTAATTTCTTCGAAATAGCCACCCTTTGCTCCGATTACTGTTTTGCACACTCTTGGCATTCTCTCGATGAGCTTCAAGAGGTAGTCACCTGAAAGGGTTTTCACCTCAGAGTCATAGTTTTGATGCATTCAGTGACAATCTACAATTCATGAAAATTAAAAAAAACGCATTAACATAGAAAGTGTGTCCAAACGTTTGGCCTGTACTGTATATATATATATACATATATATATATATATATATATATATATATATTAGAGATGCGCGGATAGGCAATTATTTCATCCGCAACCGCATCACAAAAGTCGTCAACCATCCGCATCCACCCGAACTAACATTTAATCAAAACCGCACCCGCCCGCACCCGCCCGTTGTTATATATCTAATATAGACGATGCAAGGCATTAGTGAGGTTATAAAGCTTTTGCCTGTTAAAGAAAGGAGACTTATCCAATTTAGCAGAGACATTCAATGCGTGCCACGCTGTCACGGCCCAGACGCACACCAGTGCGCAATCATCTGGGAGCCGCGCTGAGCGCACCTCCAAGCGTGTTTGCGCGCGTCACTCAAACTGCTGCAGGCAGCTGCGTTCTATCTTGTTTTAACATCCTGTGGCACTCTTCTGGGATCACGGCGGACGAAACTGCTCATGCTCAGGGTGTTTGTGGAGATTCGGGGTTTTGCACAAATGTGATGCACCATGTTAGATGTCCCGGTTTTGTGACTGTCGTAGACATAAACAGCGTCGCAGCTCTTGCAATTCACGTAGCCAGCATTACTATCATCCTGATTTACAACCTCATAAAAACGAGTCCACGCTGAACTTTTCTGGCCTTTTTTTCCCCTGGTCTTTAGTATTCCCTTTTTTAGTTTGTCGCGTACCACGTTTGCTGCCGGCGTTGCCATCTCTTTTATTTTTCTTCTTCTGTTGTGGCATATGCTGCAGGTGCCTGCTCGTTTTTCGTATGTGTTTAACAACATTTAACTATGTATATATATTTCCGAATTGGTTTAACTGCCACCCGCCTGAATCTATTTAAAATCAAATTTTTTTTTTATTTCAACTGCCCGACCCGACCCGCGGATAAAATCTAATTGTTTTTTATTTCAACCGCCCAACCCGCGGATAATCCGCGGACTCCGCGGTTGTGTCCGCAAACCGCGCATCTCTAATATCTATATATGTTTTTAATAGATTTTTTTAATGTTTTGAATCGAATAAGAGTCGTTACAAGTAAGAATTGCGATTCATTCTAAGACTTTTTTTTTTTTCTTGACACCCCTAATGATGACAGAGTAGGGCTGTCTTCGAATAAGGATTTTCATTGTTGAATCCAACGTTTTAGATTTTGCCTATAGTCGACTATTCGTCAGAATCTATGGCAGTGGTTCTTAACCTTGTTGGAGGTACCGAACCCCACCAGTTTCATATTTGCATTCACCGAACCCTTCTTTAGGGAAAAGTAATAAAAAAAAAATGTTTTTCAAATTCAAGACAAAGTTATATGATTTTTTACTGGTGCACAAAATGAACCGTGCATGAACATCACCTTGTTCAAAGAACAAAACCAACACAGTGCATAAACTCACAACAAATTACACAGCTGCAAATCAGTTTGACTTCTGCTGTTGCCGTATCCATAATATACCGATTTTTTTATGTACACGATGAGTCGGGTGTGTCTTGACTTCCGCGGCGGAGGCTCCACGGAACCCCTGAGGCCGACTCACCGAACCCCTAGGGTTCGATCGAACCCAGGTTAAGAACCACTGATCTATGGTGTGTTCTAAAAAAGATGTGACGATCTGTCACATTCACGTCGGGTTGTGTTTCCTTGGTTGGTGTTTATTTCCTGTCAGTGCTCTTATTTTGGTTCCATTTCCTGCTTGTTTCCCCTCACCTGCTGCTGATTGGCAGCCTGGCCACACCTGTTGTCAATCAGCTGGCTGCTATTTATGCCTGCCTCGCCCTCCAGTCAGGGCTCGATGATTGCTTTCCTGGTATCCTGTTTCCTGTTGCCTGTTTTCCTGTCTCCTGTTTTCTGGTTCCTGTTATACGAAAAAAAAAGTCATGTTTTCCTGCGCTACGCCTGCCATCTCTGCATCTTGGGGTTCACCACCAACAGTTTATGACAAAGGAGATGCAATGAGGTGGCGACTTGTTCAGGGTGCACCCTGTCTACCGCCTGGGTGCAGCTGGGATAGGCTCCAACCCGCCGCGACCTCTAGAGGAACAAGCGGTAGAAAATGGATGGATAGATAAAAAAAATTGTCGACGATTGTAATGTATACTTACTGGTCCCTAGGTGTCAGTATATTGTCACATGCTGTAAATCCTGCAGCTAAAAGGTCTTTAGTATAAGTCTTTCAGTAAAGTGAACAAAATAGAGATCACATCTGCAATTTTTTCCGCCTCGAAAAAAGGCTAAACTATCCTGATAAACAAATAAACTGGATTGTTTAGTGAGGTCCTCAGAGCCGACGAGACATCAAACTTGACTAAAGAGAGGAGGTAGAAGTTGTAACAAACTTTCTGTATGTTAACCTGAGGAAAGATCATCACCTTTACCAGCAGGCAGCTATAATTCAGGGGCGAGGTGCGTACCGTGTCCAATTTCCCGATGGAAAAAGGATGACGAGGGGGTGGTCAATCAACAATCACTTAATTAAAACGAGCAACGACAGTTGTCTTAGTGTGCATGCTAAACAGTTTGCTTCTCTACTATTGCTTCCTAAGTTTTACCCACGCTCAGTCCACTCACCAGTCACGACACATTTACGAACTCTCAGATTGTCAGAAAATAGAACTATTCAAGCAAGAACGAACAAACAAGAATGCATATACTTTCAAAAATGCACAACAGTGTTTAAAAAAAGTCAGTCGACGAAAGTGGGGTTAAAAAAAATGTATGTCCATATAAAAACATACACAGTAGTATATGTGAAAGCATTTCAGTTGTTTATGTGAGAGTATTTCAGTCGTGTAAATGAGAGTGTTTCATTAGTGTGTATGAGAGTGTTTCAGTAGTGTGTGTGGGAGAAAAACATTTCAGTTGTTTATGTGAGAGCATTTCAGTAGTCTGTATAAGAGTGTTTCAGTAGTGTGCATGAGAGTGTTTCAGTAGTGTGTGTGAGAGAAAAACATTTCAGTTGTTTATGTGAGAGCATTTCAGTAGTGTATGTAAGAGGTCATTCAGAATAATGGCCCTAATGGCCCCTCATACAGTACACTTGCTGTCATTCACATTTTGTCCAAGCTACAAAAAGCAACCACAGATGACTGACCCATAACAACTCAGTATCTTTAAAGTTAGCACACATTACGGACTCATGTTTGTTAATACCCTGGGCCTGTTAGACAACGCATGTGAACAGGGTTTAGAGGGGTTACAAATCATTCCTGTTCAGGCCGCGACTTAAGTGTGTATTAAATTAAACAACCCTGATTCTGAGGCTTAATTCTAACCTTAGCCCTAAAACCTGTATGGCACAAAGGGTGCCCTAATTTTTTTTACATGTAAATAAAATGCAAATCAATTAAAATACCCACATTCATCCAGCCCATCTACATCATGGGAGTGGAGGTGGAAAGGGTCTCAGAGTGCAAGTTCCTGGGCGTGAACATCTCAAGCAACATGACCTGGAAAGGCAACACCACTGCACTCCAGAAAAAAGGTCAGGAGAGACTGTATTGGCTGATAACCTGCTCCTGTCCTTCTATCGCTGCTCCGTTGAGTCAATACTGACCAACGGCATCTCCGTGTGGTTTTCTAGCTGCACGGTGGCAGAGAGAAAGAGATTACAGGGGGTCATAAACACGGCCCAGAAGATCACTGCATGTCCTCTTACATCTCTAGAGGACCTGCATAAGAGACACTGCAACAGGACAGCAAACAGCATCCTCAAGGACTCATCCCACCCAGGTCACCACTGGCTTGAACTCTTGCCCTCAGGGAGGCGTTATAAGACCATCAAAGCAAGGACAAAGTTTCTATCCTAGAGCTGTTATTACCCTAAACTCTGCACTTACCTGAACACTCACCACTTTATTACTTGCTTACTTCTGATAAAGATCTACTGTGCAATATGTTTTTTTAACATTTTATTATGTTTTTAAATTTAAATTTTTTTATTTTTGTTGTTGTCTTAAGACTATTTTATGTAGGTTTGTTTTAAAAGCACTGAGCTGGATTGCTGTCCAATTTCGATGTTTCCATACAATGACAATATAGGTATTCTGATTCTAATTCTGAACTTGTCACACGGCCATTTTTTTACAGGATAAGGGATAACATTACGGGAAGGCGCCTACACCGTCCATCGCAAAAGACTGAGACCGAAGTGCAGTTCCTTGGACCTCCCGTCTTCCAAAGGAGGGAGACTCAGAGCCCTCAAACCCACCCCGAGACCTAACCTATCCTTTATAATCAACCATACTTTAAAGGGGAACATTATCACCAGACCTATGTAAGCGTCAATATATACCTTGATGTTGCAGAAAAAAGACCATATATTTTTATAACCGATTTCCCAACTCTAAATGGGTGAATTTTGGCGAATTAAACGCCTTTCTAATATTCGCTCTCGGAGCATCGGGAAGCAATCCGCCATTTTCTCAAACACCGAGTCAAATCAGCTCTGTTATTTTCCGTTTTTTTCGACTGTTTTCCCTACCTTGGAGACATCATGCCTCGTCGGTGTGTTGTCGGAGGGTGTAACAACACGAACAGGGACGGATTCAAGTTGCACCAGTGGCCCAAAGATGCGAAAGTGGCAAGAAATTGGACGTTTGTTCCGCACACTTTACCGACGAAAGCTATGCTACGACAGAGATGGCAAGAATGTGTGGATATCCTGCGACACTCAAAGCAGATGCATTTCCAACGATAAAGTCCAAGAAATCTGCCGCCAGACCCCCATTGAATCTGCCGGAGTGTGTGAGCAATTCAGGGACAAAGGACCTCGGTAGCACGGCAAGCAATGGCGGCAGTTTGTTCCCGCAGACGAGCGAGCTAAACCCCTTGGATGTCTTGTCTTACACACCGTCCCTTATGCAACCGAAGATGATCAAGAGAAGAATATCGACCCTAGCTTCCCTGGCCTGCTGACATGAGGGTATGTCTACAGAATATATTAATTGATGAAAATTGGGCTGTCTGCACTCTCAAAGTGCATGTTGTTGCCAAATGTATTTCATATGCTGTAAACCTAGTTCATAGTTGTTAGTTTCCTTTAATGCCAAACAAACACATACCAATCGTTGGTTAGAAGGCGATCGCCGAATTCGTCCTCGCTTTCTCTCGTGTCGTTTTCGTCGGTTTCGCTTGCATACGGTTCAAACCGATATGGCTCAATAGCTTCAGTTTCTTCTTCAATTTCGTTTTCGCTACCTGCCTCCACACTACAACCATCCGTTTCAATACACGCGTAATCTGTTGAATCGCTTAAGCCGCTGAAATCCGAGTCTGAATCCGAGCTAATGTCGCTATAGCTTGCTGTTCTTTCCGCCATGTTTGTTTGTGTTGGAATCACTATGTGACGTCACAGGAAAATGGACGGGTGGTTAAAATCAGGCACTTTGAAGCTTTTTTTAGGGATATTGCGTGATGGGTAAAATTTTGAAAAAAACTTCGAAAAATATAATAAGCCACTGGGAACTGATTTTTAATGGTTTTAACCCTTCTGAAATTGTGATAATGTTCCCCTTTAACCTTTAATTCAACCTTTTCCAAAAAGCTAACCGGAATCATAACCCCCTTACCTTAACCCAGTGCAAGGTCATCTCTTTGGTTTAGTTTTTGATGGGTTTAGGCAGTGCGCTCAGGTTTTTACACACAAAACTCATCACAGCAACACCTTCAGAACGTTGTTTTGTCCACTGTCATGCAATCAACTGTTCTAATGACACATTAATGACACATTCATGTTGTTGTTCAAAGCAAATTGTGCATATTTGACGCAGCAAAGAGGCCGTTTTATATGATCTAAAAGAGACATTTTAACAGTAGTATTAAAGATGGCAAGCGTCTGTTCTTTATAAAAGAGGAAGCGGGGTGACGTGTCCATCCACTCTGCAGTGATGTAATGATACAGTTCAAGTGCATGGAAGGCTGCGTGACTAACATTCCTTGGGAATGATCCACTCCGAAAGGAGTACGCTGGTTTCCTGTGGCGCACAATGAAGTCTGTGCAGTCTGAGAGCAAAACAGGAAACAACGTGCAGTAGGTGGAGTCTAGATTTATGTAAAGGCGGCCACAAAAATCCAAATGAGAAGAATGTTTCCACTGCAGCAGTGCCACTCAAGGAATGTTCTCTATTACATAACACACCATGCAAATCTCCTCAGTATTTTCAACATATTTAGTGTTTTGAATATGGTAAACACTTTCATGTTGGCAAAAAAAACGAAAAAAAGTCAGACCGGAACTCTCCAATAACTAAAGTTCCTTGGGTGAATAATGTAAACTCACTACACCGGTATGTTTTAGTGCCTTCATGGCGAGTTTACTGACAGATATAAGTAAAGAACTTTGCACTACTTTATATTAGAAATGGCAACAGCGGATGATGAATGTCCCATAACAAGAAGATAGAGAAAAAGAAGAAGCTTATCGACTACGTCGTCGGCACGGACCCGTGCAATTTTTCAGGATTCATGCAGATCCCAAATACAGATCAGCAGGTACAAGAAGGTAAGAAAAGTTATAATATTCCGAAACAAAACGGCAGATAATATGTCTTACCTGATACACACACCATAATAACACTCCTATGTTGAAGCACAGTACAATCCATCAAGCGGTGCAGCTTCATAGCTTACCAAAGTCATACTCAAACATTTTGATAGATTTTTGAGCGCCGTGTGTAATGTTCTATATTTTCAATGGAACATATAAAATCAGAATCAGAAATACTTTATCAACCCCCGAGGGTAAATTAAAATTTTCAGCACAATCCCATTGAAGATCAGACAAACATTACAGGGAGACAGAACAGGATCGCTGACGGGTCTGCCAACTTCCGGCGCCCCTTACAAAAAAGGTGAGATACAGGTAAACAATGGAGGGGTTTGGGGGGGGTGAGAAAAAAAAATCGGTCTAAACCTGGGCCCCTGGAGAGGGGGTCCAGACTGAGGCCAAGGGAAAAAAACAACTCATAGCCATAGCACACATCACTCTTACATGTGTGTAAGAGGGAAACATCAAACATCAAAGAACACAAAGATTCAAGATTCAAGATTCAAGATTGTTTATTGTCATATGCACAGTTAAACAGACAGTTTGTTGTACAATGAAAATCTTACTTTGCTAGTCCACCCTTCAACAAGTCACATGGTACTTAGCTAAAAATAAAAATAAAAATGTATATACAAGGCACAGTAAGTAACATAACATTATAGCACATTCTGATTGACAGTCAACAGTATAAATATGGAGGTGACATTTGGTCACAGCAGCAGTTAAAGTGTCTTTAGTGATCAAAGGTGAAAAGTGTCTGCAGTGATGGTTCACAGTTCGGGGGTGGTCATGGTAGCTGGCTTTTGTTCAAAAAGACAAAAGTAAAATGGGGGATGGCTAGCATTCACAAGTTAGCATTCACAAGCCTGATGGCCTGTGGGTAGAAACTGTTTGTCAGTCTCGTAGTCCTGCATTTCAGGCTCCTGTATCGTCTGCCTGATGGTAGGAGGCTGAAGAGACTGTGCCGGGGGTGTGTACTGTCCTTTATGATGTTGTGTGCTCTCCTGGTGGCCCTGGTAGAGTACATGTCCTGTAGTGAGGGGAAGGCTGCTCCTGATATGTACAGAGCAGTTTTAATCACTCGCTGGAGTGCCTTCTTGTCATTAGCAGTGCAGTTTCCATACCAGACCGTGATTGAGCTGGTAAGGACACTCTCAACCGTACTTCTATAGAAGTTGCTGAGAATTTTGGGTGGCATGCCAAATTTTGTCAGCCTTCTTAGGAAGTACAGTCGCTGCTGGGCTTTCTTTATTGTTTGTTGGGTGTTGTGATCCCAGGTGAGGTCCTCGCTGATGTGGGTCCCGAGGAATTTAAAGGTTTTCACCCTGTCCACCTTTGTCCCCCCCCCTATGTACAGAGGACAATAAAGACATTAAAAATTCAAATGTTGGTGTTATTTACTTGAGTCATATTGACACCATATTGCAGTCTACACGTATGTTTGACTGCCATCTACTGGTCACCATACTTGCCAACCCTCCCGGATTTTCCGGGAGACTCCCGAAATTCAGCGCCTCTCCCGAAAACCTCCCGTGACAAATTTTCTCCCGAAATTCAGGCGGAGCTGGAAGCCACGCCCCCTCCAGCTCCATGCGGACCTGAGTGACGTCAGGTGCGCAACACCACGTAAATCGTTGGCCAACCAAAAAGTAACCCCAGTACGCTATAGTCAACATTCACCAGGAGATGGCAACAGACAAACATAGATAACTCTATTAAATTATTCCCCTTTTAGAAATGTATAGAAGTTACTCAAAATAAATAAACATCCCAACCAAAAAATGCAGCAGCTCAATTAAAAAACTGTACTTAAGCCACATTCTTTCTTTTTTTTTTAGTACTGAACTCTTAACCCTCATTTGTAAAAAAATAAAAATAACATGCTTATTATACAAGCAGTATTTGTACACCTTTAACACAGATTTTTATACTGTCTTCAGAGATTCAGTTTTTTTGGTGGTACTCGAAACCTTTCTGGGTACCTGCGAAAGGGTGTTCAGCATGGTTAGAAAAATAGTGACAGAGAATAGAACAAGGATGGACAATTCAACCCTTAACCCAACAATGAGTAGATGAGTGTTATGTGTGTGTGTATATGTGTAAATAAATGAACACTGAAGTTCAAGTATTTCTTTTATTTATATGTATATATATATATATATATATATATATATATATATATATATATATAATAAAATAAATATATATACAGCTAGAATTCACTGAAAGTCAAGTATTTCATATATATATATATATATATATATATATATATATATATATATATGTATATATACATATGTATGTATGAAATACTTGACTTGGTGAATTCTAGCTGTAAATATACTCCTCCCCTCTTAGCCCCGCCCCCAACCACGCCCCCCAACCCCCCACACCCCACCTCCCGAAATCGGAGGTCTCAAGGTTGGCAAGTATGCTGGTCACACTTATCAAAAGAAGGATTTTAAGTTATATTAAAATCTAATATATTTAATTAATATATTAAAAATAAGCAATATTATGTCAGACCCACTCGACATCCATTGCATTCGGTCTCCCCTAAAGGGGTAGGGGGGTTACCCACATATGCGGTCCTCTCCAAGGTTTCTCATAGTCATTCAAATCGACGTCCCACTGGGGTGAGTTTTTCCTTGCCCTTATGTGGGCTCTGTACTGAGGATGTCGTTGTGGCTTGTGCAGCCCTTTGAGACACTTGTGATTTAGGGCTATATAAATAAACATTGATTGATTGATTGAAGTGCGCCTTATCGTCCGGAATATACGGTATGTCAATTGTCGATGGAAGGGGGTAAAATGAAACAATTCACCTTGGGTGCGCCACATTGGGTAGTGGCAATAGGCTGTGGTTGCAGCTGCACAAAAAGTCCTGGAAATTTCCCAATCCTTCTGTGTAGAAGGGGAAAAAAAGCACTGCCAGTGGACTTTGATAAGATGACAGATGGAACAATAGATCAAATATCACCGCAATGAAATGTTGTGTTATCCACCAAAGGTGAGACGTGTCACCAGGTAAGTGATACCGCATTCTTTACGATGAGCTGGGGTACAAGTCAAGAGGATTCATTACATGAGGACATCGTCTTTCTATTTGAAAGCAAGCCATCCATCCAATAATGTTATGTGTGCTAGAAGCCACAGCCAGGCCTTTAGTTCTGCTGTGGATCACAACATGACGTTGCTGCCATCTCACTGGAGTGAAACATCTACCGTATTTTCCGCACTATAAGGCGCACCGGATTATTAGCCGCACCTTCAATGAATGGCATATTTCAAAACTTTGTCCACCTATAAGCCGCCCGGACTATAAGCCGCGCCTACGTTGCGCTAAAGGGAATGTCAAAAAAACAGTCAGATAGGTCAGTCAAACTTTAATAATATATTAAAAACCAGCGTTCTAACAACTCTGTCCCAAAATGTACGCAAATGTGCAATCACAAACATAGTAAAATTCAAAATAGTGCAGAGCAATAGCAACATAATGTTGCTCGAACGTTAATGTCACAACACACAAAATAAACATAGCGCTCACCTTCTGAAGTTATTCTTCATTCGTAAATCCTTCGAATTCTTCGTCTTCGGTGTCCGAATTGAAAAGTTGGGCAAATGTGGGATCCAAAATGGCCGGTTCCGTCTCGTCGAAGTCATCGGAGTCAGTGTCACTTTTCAGCAGTTCTGTGAATCCTGCCTTCCGGAAAGCTCGGACCACAGTTGTGACCGAAATATCTGCCCAGGCATTTACGATCCACTGGCAAATGTTGGCGTATGTCGTCCGGCGCTGTCTGCCTGTCTTAGTGAAGGTGTGTTCGCCTTCGGTCATCCATTGTTCCCACGCCGTTCGCAGTCGTGATTTGAATGCCCTGTTGACACCAATATCCAGCGGTTGGAGTTCTTTGGTTAATCCACCCGGAATGACGGCGAGTGTTGTATTTGTGTGCTTCACTTGTTTTTTGACACCATCTGTGATGTGGGCGCGCATAGAGTCGTATATCAACATGGACGGAGCTGCGTGAAAAAAGCCACCCGGCCTCTTCGCGTAAACTTCCCTTAACCACTCGCTCATCTTTTCTTCATCCATCCATCCCTTCGAGTTAGCTTTTATGATGACGCCGGCTGGAAAGGTCTCTTTTGGCAAGGTCTTCCTTTTGAATATCACCATGGGTGGAAGTTTCTGGCCATTAGCATGGCAAGCTAGAACCACAGTGAACGATGACTTCTCATTCCCTGTGGTGCGAATATTCACCGTACGTGCTCCCGTTGTATCCACAGTGCGGTTCACAGGAATATCAAAAGTCAGTGGAACCTCGTCCATGTTGATAATGTTCTCTGGCCGGATCTTTTTTTCAGCTATCTTGTTTTTACAATATGCACGGAAAGTAGCCAGCTTTTCTTGAAAGTCTTTAGGCAGTTGCTGTGAAATAGTAGTCCGTGTGCGGATGGAGAGATTGCGTCTTTTCATGAACCGGAAACCTGTCGCTTAGTAGGAGCCATTTTGCATGGCAAGCTAGAACCACAGTGAAGGACGACTTCTCATTCCCTGTGGTGCGAATATTCACCGTACGTGCTCCCGTTGTATCCACAGTATCCACAGTGCGGTTCACAGGAATATCAGTTGCTGTGAAATAGTAATCCGTGTGCGGATGGAGAGATTGCGTCTTTTCATGAACCGGATCCTTGTCGCTTAGTAGGAGCCATTTTGTGGTCTTTACAGATGTAAACAGGAAATGAAACGTACGGTAATATCCGCGCGCTTTTTCTTCTTCTACGCGGGCGGGTGGTTGCTTACAGTAGAAGAAAAAGCGCTTACTGTTCTATGGGGGCGGGTGCTTACCTTGGCGGTTGCTTGCGTAGAAGAAGAAGCGCTTCCTGTTCTACCGGGAAAAAAGATGGCGGCTGTTTACCGTAGTTACGAGACCGAAACTTTATGAAAATGAATCTTAATATTTATCCATATATAAAGCGCACCGGGTTAAAAGCCGCACTGTCAGCTTTTGAGTAAATTTGTGGTTTTTAGGTGCGGCTAATAGTGCGGAAAATACGGTACACAAAAAGGGATTTACATCGTTGTAAATTTCACACGGCACATTTACAAATTTTTTTTTTTACTCTTTTTAAATCCCCATGCTCGATTTCTGAGGGTTCAAGAAAGAAGGTTCAGGGACAACTGTGTGGTGCGTGTTATGCTGAGACATAATAGGCCCACAACACAGGCCATATCTGCACTTCATTTACTCATTGTCTGATAATAATAAGTGTCTCCTCTCTGCTATACTCAATTACATCGTCATTAGGTCGCTAACTCGCCTCAAACAAACCGTCGACGTGCGTGCAGATTTTAAGACGGTGTGACATTAATTACCAAGACGGCTGAGTCACCAGGTGAAGGCGGTGAGGACTAAAACATGATACTTATTATACCATCGCCCCTCAGGACCATTCAGCGCCTCGGCCGCAGTCCCCACTCTCATCACGGCATCAATTTATTTTAATACAAGCGCTGATGAAGTCAGTTCCTTCATCATTTATTATAGGCTGTCTCCAAACACGATGAGTGGTTGACCCGGTGACCTCTTCTTTTCAGGGTCTGCCAATCAAATTCTAGTTGGGTCGTATTTAGCAGGTAAACAATTCCAGTTAAAGAGGAACATTATCACCAGACCTATGTAAGCGTCAATATATACCTTGATGTTGCAGAAAAAAAGACCATATATTTTTTTAACCGATTTCCGAACTCTAAATGGGTGAATTTTGGCGAATTAAACGCCTTTCTATTATTCGCTCATCGGGAAGCAATCCGCCATTTTCTCACTTTCGACGGTGTGTTGTCGGAGGGTGTAACAACACGAACAGGGACGGATTCAAGTTGCACCAGTGGCCCAAAGATGCCAAAGTGGCAAGAAATTGGACGAAATTTGTTCAAAATACGAGGGTGTGGGGAAAGCCGACGAAATGGTCAGTCGTTTGCAGAGGTGGGTAGAGTAGCCAGAAATTGTACTCAAGTAAGAGTACTGTTACTTTAGAGATTTATTACTCAAGTAAAAGTAAGGAGTAGTCACCCAAATATTTACTTGAGTAAAAGTAAAAAGTATGTTGTGAAAAAACTACTCAAGTATATGATATATATATATATATACATATACATATATATATATATATATATATATATATATATATATATATATATATATATATATATATATATATATACATACACACACACACATATATATATATATGTATATATATATATATATATATATATTTATATATATATATATATATATATACACACATATATATACAGTATATATATATACACACATTTATATATATATACATATACATTATATATACATATATATATATATATATATATATATATATATACATACACACATATATATACATACACACATATATATACAGTATACACACATATATATATACAGTATATAATTTATATTTATTTATTTTGCCGTTTTTGTTTACATGTTAAAGGTGTTTTAATGAATATACATGCATGTTTAACACATATAGATTCCTTTCTTTCATGAAGACAAGAATATAAGTTGGTGTATTACCTGATTCTGATGACTTGCGTTGATTGTAATCAGACAGTAGTGATGATAACGTCCACGTTTTCAAATGGAGGAGAAAAAAGTTCCTCCTTTCTGTCTAATACCACATGAAAGTGGTTGGTTTTTGGCATCTTATTTGTCCAGCTTCCATATTCGTTTTTATACACTTTACAAGAAATACATTGGCGGCAAACTCCGTAGCTTGCTAGCTTGTTTGTGCTGGTTTTCGGAGACTCTTGTTTTGAAAGCGCAGGCGCGATGGAGCGGCACTTTTATTGTGAAGACAGGAACTGTGCAGTCAGTCTTTAGGCTTTTGACAAGATGTACGGTTGAAATAAAAAAGTGTCTTTTTTACTTCACACATTTGATTGATTGATTGAAACTTGTATTAGTAGATTGCACAGTACAGTACATATTCCGTACAATTGACCACTAAATGGTAACACCCCAATAATTTTTTCAACTTGTTTAAGTCAGGTCATGTGACCGCCTGGCTCTGTTTGATTGGTCCAACGTCACCAGTGACTGCATCTGATTGGTGGAACGGAGTGAACGTCACCAGTGACTGTATTTGTTGAAACGCAGGCACTATGAAGGTCTGTCTGACAGACCAAAACAAACAAAGCGTGCATTAACAGATCGATAACAATTAGTAGCGAGTAGCGAGCTGAATGTAGATAAAAGTAGCGGAGTAAAAGTAGCGTTTCTTCTCTATAAATATACTCAAGTAAAAGTAAAAGTATGTTGCATTAAAACTACTCTTAGAAGTACAATTTATCCCAAAAGTTACTCAAGTAGATGTAACGGAGTAAATGTAGCGCGTTACTACCCACCTCTGGTCGTTTGTTCCGCACACTTTACCGACGAAAGCTATGCTACGACAGAGATGGCAAGAATGTGTGGATATCCTGCGACACTCAAAGCAGATGCATTTCCAACGATAAAGTCAAAGAAATCTGCCGCCAGACCCCCATTGAATCTGCCGGAGTGTGTGAGCAATTCAGGGACAAAGGACCTCGGTAGCACGGCAAGCAATGGCGGCAGTTTGTTCCCGCAGACGAGCGAGATAAACCCCCTGGATGTCTTGGCTCACACCAAGAGAAGAATATCGACCCTAGCTTCCCTGGCCTGCTGACATGAGGGTATGTCTACAGAATATATTAATTGATGAAAACTGGACTGTCTGCACTCTCAAAGTGCATGTTGTTGCCAAATGTATTTAATATACGGTAAACCTAGTTCATAGTTGTTAGTTTCCTTTAATGCCAAACAAACACATACCAATCGTTGGTTAGAAGGCGATCGCCGAATTCGTCCTCACTTTCTCCCGTGTCGCTGGCTGTCGTGTCGTTTTCGTCGGTTTCGCTTGCATACGGTTCAAACCGATATGGCTCAATAGCTTCAGTTTCTTCTTCAATTTCGTTTTCGCTACCTGCCTCCACACTACAACCATCCGTTTCGATACATTCGTAATCTGTTGAATCGCTTAAGCCGCTGAAATCCGAGTCTGAATCCGAGCTAATGTCGCTATAGCTTGCTGTTCTTTCCGCTGTTTGTTTGTGTTGGCTTCACTATGTGACGTCACAGGAAAATGGACGGGTGTATATAACGATGGTTAAAATCAGGTACTTTGAAGCTTTTTTTAGGGATATTGCGTGATGGGTAAAATTTTGAAAAAAACTTCGAAAAATAAAATAAGCCACTGGGAACTGATTTTTAATGGTTTTAACCCTTCTGAAATTGTGATAATGTTCCCCTTTAACAATGGGAATGTAATCTATCGAGTTATCTACTGATTAGCTTGTTCGCTTAATCGAGTAATCTGATAAAAAAAAAAAAAGTGCGTATTTTAGGAGAAATGGTTTCAATAAACAAAACATTTTCTGCTTGCCATCACCTTCATTACTTCTTCAAATACATTCACATTGTCAACATAGAAATTGCATTTTTAACATGTGTGAATTAATATGTTAACAGTGATTAGATAACCAGGCCCCGGTGGGCCATCTACGCACCTGTCGCTGATCTCGAAGCCGGTCCTGGCACACCCCGCTTCGCTGCAGGTCCGCAGGCCACGCCCCCCTCCACATATGTACATATATTTTTTTATTAGTGGCTGTTCGTCCGAACCCACGCGCTGATGTTCCCATGTGTGCTTCTTTCCAGCAGCCTGGCAGAAACTATGTCTGTGTATTTAACAGTGGCGGGCCGTGCGTTTCCCACCTAGGCCTTCAGTGATGTCCGACTTCAATAAACACCTCTTGAAAATACCATCATTTATGCCACCACATGACCATTGCTGGAGAAATACAATACAGAAACACATTTACGCACTACTGTGCGTTGTACAAAACGGGTTACCTTCTGGCGCATTTAAAAATCAATGAACCCGCATCAGCAACTAAAACATATCTTATGCGGTACTGTCAAGTATTGTCAAAATAAAATTGCAAAAAACATATTAAACGTGAACAAATAAATAAATAAAATATCATGAACTCACATTTCACATTGAGCTAGCTGACGGGGTTGGCCGACGACATCGTCTCGCAAGATGTACAAACCCCGTTTCCATGAGTTGGGAAATTGGGCCATACACACACCCTTCCCGCGGGAGGCGTGCCGACCACGCCCCCCTCCACAGTATTGTATTTTATTACTTTGTTTTTGAACATCTCGTGGTTAAGCCTTTTACCCCACTGGTGGCAAG
This sequence comes from Nerophis lumbriciformis, assembly GCF_033978685.3. NCBI lineage: Eukaryota > Metazoa > Chordata > Actinopteri > Syngnathiformes > Syngnathidae > Nerophis > Nerophis lumbriciformis. Next base: position 4,110,776 of record NC_084582.2, on the reverse strand, counting down.
GTGAGGCACTCCCTCCCTTGCCTCCCCTGACAGCCAGTCACCGATCCCTACAGTATAGTGAAGTGAATTATATTTATATAGCGCTTTTTTTCTAGTGACTCAAAGCGCTTTACATAGTGAAACCCAATATCTCAGTTAAATTTAAACCAGGTCTATTCAGGTGTACTGGAGAGGAGGCTACGCCGGATAGTCGAACCTCGGATTCAGGAGGAACAGTGTGGTTTTCGTCCTGGTCGTGGAACTGTGGACCAGCTCTATACTCTCGGCAGGGTCCTTGAGGGTGCATGGGAGTTTGCCCAACCAGTCTACATGTGTTTTGTGGACTTGGAGAAGGCATTCGACCGTGTCCCTCGGGAAGTCCTGTGGGGAGTGCTCAGAGAGTATGGGGTATCGGACTGTCTGATTGTGGCAGTCCGCTCCCTGTATGATCAGTGCCAGAGCTTGGTCCGCATTGCCGGCAGTAAGTCGGACACGTTTCCGGTGAGGGTTGGACTCCGCCAAGGCTGCCCTTTGTCACCGATTCTGTTCATAACTTTTATGGACAGAATTTCCAGGCGCAGTCAAGGCGTTGAGGTGATCCGGTTTGGTGGCTGCAGGATTAGGTCTCTGCTTTTTGCAGATGATGTGGTCCTGATGGCTTCATCTGGCCAGGATCTTCAGCTCTCGCTGGATCGGTTCGCAGCTGAGTGTGAAGCGACTAGGATGAGAATCAGCACCTCCAAGTCCAAGTCCATGGTTCTCGCCCGGAAAAGGGTGGAGTGCCATCTCCAGGTTGGGGAGGAGATCTTTCCCCAAGTGGAGGAGTTCCAGTACCTCGGAGTCTTGTTCACGAGTGAGGGAAGAGTGGATCGTGAGATCGACAGGCGGATCGGTGCAGCGTCTTCAGTAATGCGGACGCTGTATCGATCCGTTGTGGTGAAGAAGGAGCTGAGCCGGAAGGCAAAGCTCTCAATTTACCGGTCGATCTACGTTCCCATCCTCACCTATGGTCATGAGCTTTGGGTTATGACCGAAAGGACAAGATCACGGGTATAAGCGGCCGAAATGAGTTTCCTCCGCCGGGTGGCAGGGCTCTCCCTTAGAGATAGGGTGAGAAGCTCTGTCATCCGGGGGGAGCTCAAAGTAAAGCCCCTGCTCCTCCACATCGAGAGGAGCCAGATGAGGTGGTTCGGGCATCTGGTCAGGATGCCACCCGAACGCCTCCCTAGGGAAGTGTTTAGGGCACGTTTGACCGGTAGGAGGCCACGGGGAAGACTATGTCTCCCGGCTGGCCTGGGAACGCCTCGGGGTCCCACAGGAAGAGCTGGACGAAGTGGCTGGGGAGAGGGAAGTCTGAGCTTCCCTGCTTAGGCTGCTGCCCCCCCGCGACCCGACCTCCGGCCATAAACGGAAGAAGATGTATGGATGGATGGCATTTAAACCAGTGTGGGTGGCACTGGGAGCAGGTGGGTATAGTGTCAACGGCAGTGACTAGACTGGCGAAAGCGGGAATCGAACCTGGAACCCTCAAGTTGCTGGCACGGCCACTCTAACAACCGAGCTATACCGTGTATAGGTACACTGAACCTTTCATAAGGTGCAACACATTCTGTATGAGAACTACCATGTGTTGCGTATCACTGTTGAAGCGGTATCAATTAAACAATATAGTTTGCCCGTCTCGTGTAGCTAAACTGAAATTTCATTTTATTTTGTTTTATTCAATTTTATTCAATTTCATTCAATTTTATTTAATTTTATTTAATTTTATTCAATTTTAGTCTATTTTTTTAAATTTTGCACACACTCACCGAATGTAAGCTTTTATTCCCCGGCTAATTCACTTATTTAACCGTTGTCACACGTCAGTTTTGGACCATTACCTTGTTTTTACATCGTTGTAGGCCTTTAATGGGAGCTTTTTTTTCTGGCCAATTGACTGTGAATCATTGGCAGAGGCCTTCTGTTCCGGAATTACTCTGAATTGCCGGGCAGCTCTAACCTCCTGTGGCCGACCCAGTGTCCTTCAGCGAAGACATTGCATTTATGCAAAATCCTTGTCATCCCAAATTGGTCACTTAGAAGAGGTGCTACTTCAAATGACAAGCAGTCACAAGGGTGATGTTTAATGATAACTGCAGCTATATTCACGCTATAAATAAATACTGCACACACGTGTTATTGGATCCAAATAGTTCTGAATTGCTTGGGTGAATTAAAAATGCATCCTAACGAGGTTGAGTTAAAGAGGGTTTACATTATTACTTCATATTTGTGATAGAAAAAGTAGCCTTTGCTCTATTGTAGTCCTGGTTTTTACATCGTAAAGGACTAATGCAGTTGTTTGCCATCTGCTGGCATCTCACGATGTTGCACAACTCATTATGTGCTCGCTGATCATTCGCTGTTTTCTCCTTTCTGCACTGGCTTCCTGTGCACTTAAGATGTGACTTTAAGGTTTTACTACTTACGTATAAAATACTACACGGTCTAACTCCGTCCTATCTTGTCGATTGCATTGTACCATATGTCCCGGCAAGAAATCTGCGTTCAAAGAACTCCGGCTTATTAGTGATTCCCAGAGCCCAAAAAAAGTCTGCGGGCTATAGAGCGTTTTCTATTGGGGCTCCAGTACTATGGAATGCCCTCCCGGTAACAATTACAGATGCTACCTCAGTAGAAGCATTTAAGTCCCATCTTAAAACTCATTTGTATACTCTAGCCTTTAAATAGCCCCCCTGTTAGACCAGTTGATCTGCCGTTTCTTTTCTTTTCTCCTCTGCTCCCCTTTTCCTTGAGGGGGGGGGGCACAGGTCCGGTGGCCATGGATGAAGTGCTGGCTGTCCAGAGTCGGGACCCGAGGTGGACCGCTCGCCTGTGCATCGGCTGGGAACATCTCTGCGCTGCTGACCCGTCTCCGCTCGGGATGGTGTCCTGCTGGCCCCACTATGGACTGGACTCTTACTATTATGTTGGATCCACTATGGACTGGACTCTCACAATATTATGTCAGACCCACTCGACATCCATTGCTTTCGGTCTCCCCTAGAGGGGGGGGGGTTACCCACATATGCGGTCCTCTCCAAGGTTTCTCATAGTCATTCACATCGACGTCCCACTGGGGTGAGTTTTTCCTTGCCCGTATGTGGGCTTTGTACCGAGGATGTCGTTGTGGCTTGTGCAGCCCTTTGAGACACTTGTGATTTAGGGCTATATAAATAAATATTGATTGATTGATTGATTGATATATTGAATGCAACCTTTTGGCTAATAGCCAGATGAATAATTTATGACGTTGTGCTTCCAAATTTCCAGTTATTTCTACACCGTCCTTCATTCCCTTCAGAGATCAGCTGTTAATCAGACAGTCTCTTACATTTTTGCCTTGTTGCTAAACTCGTGCCTGGCATTTGAGACCGGCTTAAGGAAATCTTACACCTGGTCATTTGTACCCTGCTGGATTTGAACACGATTCATTTTACCTGTCTTGGTCTATGTTGGCCTGAACTCAGGTGATTTCCCAATAACACGACGTAAACAGTTTCCAAAAACAATTTGAAATGTGGACTCGTCAGACCACAGAAAAACCTTTCCACTTTGCATCAGTCCATCTTCGATGAGCTTGGGCCCAGCACAAGCCTGTGGCGTTTCTGGGTGTTGTTGATAAATGGCTTTGGCTTTTCATAGTAGAGTTTTAACTTGCACTTACAGATGTAGCTGGCGACGAACTGTAGTTACTGACAATGGTTTTCTGAAGTGTATCCTTTACACACTGATGTGATTTTTTCGACCAGTTGATCTGCCGTTTATTTTATTTTCTCCTCTGCTCCCCCCTCTCCCTTGTGGAGGGGGACTTACACAGGTCCGGTGGCCATGGATGAAGTGCTGGCTGTCCAGAGTCGGGACCCGGGGTGGACCGCTCGCCTGTGTATCGGTTGGGAACATCTCTGCGCTGCTGACCCGTCTCCGCTCGGGATGGTTTCCTGCTGGCCCCACTATGGACTGGACTCTCACTAATATGTTAGATCCACTATGGACTGGTCTCTCACTAATATGTTAGATCCACTATGGACTGGACTCTCACTATTATGTTAGATCCACTATGGACTGGACTCTCACTTATATGTTAGATCCACTATGGACTGGACTCTCACTAATATGTTAGATCCACTATGGACTGGACTCTCACTATTATGTTAGATCCACTATGGACTGGACTCTCACTAATATGTTAGATCCACTATGGACTGGACTCTCACTATTATGTTGGATCCACTATGGACTGGACTCTCACTATTATGTTGGATCCACTATGGACTGGACTCTCACAATATTATGTCAGACCCACTCGACATCCATTGCATTCGGTCTCCCCTAGAGGGGGGGGGGGGGTTACCCACATATGCGGTCCTCTCCAAGGTTTCTCATAGTCATTCACATCGACGTCCCACTGGGGTGAGTTTTTCCTTGCCCTTATGTGGGCTCTGTACCGAGGATGTCGTTGTGGCTTGTGCAGCTCTTTGAGACACTTGTGATTTAGGGCTATATAAACAAACATTGATTGATTGATTAATTGATGTAGGTTTTTTATGTATGCTCCTTCCAGTGCTGTTGTTTTTAGGTTAGAGTTTTTATCCAATCAGAATTGAGCTAGCTTATGTTGCCATTGTCAGGTTCAAACACTGATGACATCTATTAAACGAGACAAGAAGCAAGGAATTAAACAGAGACAGAATAAAATTTGGCTCAATTGAGGAGAAACGTCTGGGCTGTACTCTTTTACAGTCTCCACCACGCTCTGACGAAAGATTGTACGCCTCCTCCTTTATTCGGACTTTCCCTGATTACATGACAACAGCTGTTTCTAAAGGGACAAGGGTCGTAAACAGCCATCGATTACAAAACAGTTCAAAGAAAAGGTCGCCTGGAGGGGAGTCAGGACCTGCTTCCTCTCCGCTTTGTAGATCTCGGGTCAAGACAAAATCTTCCTGTGGATAACAATACATAAAAGAAACCGACGCCTTCATGTCGCTTCCCATCGTACGCAGTGGAGTTTTACAAGCCTTTTGCTTGGTAGGATCAAAGACAGCTTTTGTCCTCTCGCAGAGCGAGCTGAACTCAATGTAACACAAAGTTTTGTGATAACTTAGATACAACTATTCTGACAGCCATCCTGTACAAAATCAGGCGTCTATGCACTGCAATGGAACGGGCATATACAGTTGATAGATAATTGCGATAGCCAATCAGATCACGAGTTCTTATCAGTAAGGCCTTTCTAGCTGGCCTCACGTTGAACGTGACATTTACGCGCCCTGTGATTGGCTACTTACTGGTGCTATGCAGACCAGCAGAGCCACAGCCAGGTCCGTTAGCGGATGAATTTGAGAACACATACAGTTGATAGACAGTTGCAATAGCCCATCAGATCACAAGTTGTTGACAGTAGCCTACCTAGGTAGCCTGATGTTAACGAGACTGTGATTGGATACTCACTTGTCATTCCAAAGTGAGTATCCAATCACAAGTTGCAATTTAGCAGGAAGCGGGAAGTGTTGACCCGCAAAGAAGGAGAACAAAACGTTGATTAGGTGGCAGATATATATTTGCAAGGCCATTTTGAAGAAGGATATTTAAAGAGAAACTACATTTGTGAGACGACGTCTGGCGATGAAATGGGGGAATGCCCAAAATTGTGAGTTAAAATATTTTATTTCTTTATTTTTTCACGTTTGATATGTTTTTTGCAGTTTTAATTTGGACAGTACCACATAAGATATGTTTTAATTTCTGATGCGGGTTTATTGATTTTTAAATGCGCCAGAAAATCACCCGCTTTGTACACTGTTGATGTGGTTCAATGTTCAGTAGTGCGTAAATGTGTTCCTGTTTTGTATTTCTCCAGCAATGGTCATGTGGTGACATCAATTGTGGTATTTTTAGAGGTAATCATTGAAGTCGGACGTCACTGAAGGCCTAGGTGGGAAACGCCCGACCCGCCACTGCAGAATACAAGCTCACAAATGTCAAACTGACATTTTAGACCAAATGGATGGTAATCAGACTTTAAAAAGCAAAGTGCATTTGTCAGAGCTTTTCCTGGAAGAGGATAAGTGCATGCTGGGGATGATGTTCGAAACCGGTTCTCCCGGTTGTTCGATAAGAAAAGAACCGTTCGATAAGAAAAGAACCGATTCCATGGACTCGAATCCTTTTTATTTTTTTACTTTTTATTTTTTTTGTCCTGTCAAGCTTCTCAAGCAAATCATATAGTTGATGTAGATGCCCATATATATATATATAAATAGAAAAAAAGGAAGACAGAGGGGGGAATTGTGGGGACAAGAGGGGGATTAGACAGAGAGACAAAAACAACAACAGCAAAAACAACAACAACAACAATAGAGCGACATCAGCAAATACGATATGTAGAAATATGATGGTAAAAGTGATATATATATATATATATATATACTAATATAGTTGATGTAGATGCCCATATATATATATATATATATATATATATATATATATATATATATATATATATATATATATATATATATATATATATATATATACAGTATATATATATATATATATATATATATATATATATACAGTATATATATATATATACAGTATATATATATATATATATATATATATATATATATATATATATATATATATATATATATATATATATATATATATAGAAATAGAAAAAAGGAAGACAGAGGGGGAAATTGTGGGGACAAGAGGGGGATTAGACAGAGAGACAAAAACAACAACAGCAAAAACAACAACAACAACAATAGAGCGACATCAGCAAATACGATATGTAGAAATATGATGGTAAAAGTGATATATATATATATATATATATATATATATATATATATACTAATATAGTTGATGTAGATGCCCATATATATATATATATATATATATATATATATATATATATATATATATATATATATATATATATATATATATATATATATATATATATATATACAGTATATATATATATATATACAGTATATATATATATATATATATATATATATATATATATATATATATATATATACAGTATATATATATATATATATATATATATATATATATATATATATATATATATATATATATATATATATATATATATATACAGTATATATATATATATATATATATATATATATATATATATATATATATATATATATATATATATATATATATATATATATATAGAAATAGAAAAAAAGGAAGACAGAGGGGGAAATTGTGGGGACAAGAGGGGGATTAGACAGAGAGACAAAAACAACAACAGCAAAAACAACAACAACAACAATAGAGCGACATCAGCAAATACGATATGTAGAAATATGATGGTAAAAGTGATATATATACATATATATATATATATACTCATATAGTTGATGTAGATGCCCATATATATATATATATATATATATATATATATATATATATATATATATATATATATATATATATATATATATATATATATATATATATACAGTATATATATAAATAGAAAAAAAGGAAGACAGAGGGGGAAATTGTGGGGACAAGAGGGGGATTAGACAGAGAGACAAAAACAACAACAGCAAAAACAACAACAACAACAATAGAGCGACATCAGCAAATACGATATGTACAAATATGATGGTAAAAGTGATAGCAAAGAAACAATTAGCGAAATAAATAATAATACAGAAAAGACAATGAGCATTATTACACTACAAATGGAGCAATACAAATACCAATAGAAATAGCGCTATTGATAATGAACAATACCAATAATGTACCTCTATTATCAACAATACAGTTGTTCAAATGCAACAATACATATAGGTAATGATAACTAGAGATACAAAAAAAAACAGAAAAATGGAGGGGAAGAAAGAGAAGCAACCTATATTAACCTTGTAGATTGTTATGTTACTGTATATATTTGGGGTTTTTTTAAATCCCACTTAATATACTTTGGGTAACAACGGTCAATATCTATTTATTTTATTTTATTTTTTTAGGGGGGTAACAACAGTCAATATATATATATATTTTTTTTCTTATAAAATAAAAGTGAGCTTTTGTTAAACCAAATATTGTGTTTTTTTTCCATATACAACAACCTATCTGGATTCGATAAGAGAATCGATAAGGAATCAGTTCGATAAGAGGATTCGATAATGGGCTCGAACTCGATAATTTCTTATCAAACATCATCCCTATGCAGCATGCACTTAATAAAAAAAAATGTGATGATTTTTTTTTTATTTGATAGATTAATATAACATGTTTGCAAAATCATATCCTCTTAATGAGAAGTTTGTATTAACATTGATAAAAGCATATTAATTTTTAGGGCCCGCATGGCCCATTGCATAAGGACTCCCACAGGGAGTCCTTATGCAATGGGACATAAGGACCTATTGAATTTGTAAGGTTTTATTATTATTCTTTCTTATTCCGCAGCTTTACGCGGTACTTTGACCCCTTTAACATGCTTCAAAACTCACCAAATTTGACGCACACATAAATAAACTCAAACAAAACTCTTTGGTGAAGAAACCAAACCCCAATACTCAAAATTGCGCTCTAGCGCCCCCTACAAAGTACAATTTTTCTAACTCCCAGTACGAATGTCGTAGAGACATGAAACAAAAACCTCTATGTAGGTCTCACTTAGACTTAAATTTTATTAATTTTTTTCCTCGGCCAAAAATCTACAGGAAGTTTGCTATTCCCCCTTCAACACAAAATTTTCGTAAAATCAGTCACTTTTGCCTTTTTGAGCTTTAATTTGACCCCCTTAACATGCTTCAAAACTCACCAAACTGAACGCACACATCAGGACTGGCAAACATTGCGATCTAAAAAAAAACCTAACCCCAAATTTTAAAATTGAGCTCTAGAGCAATTTTTGAATAAAACCGAGAAAAAACTGCTCCTCGGAAGAAAAAAATGACAAAACTGCCTGTAACTCCCACTGGGAAGGTCGGAGCGACATGAAACTAAAACCTTTCCGTAGGTCTCACTTAGACCTACATTTCATAAATTGACAACCCCCAGCAAAAATCTACAGGAAGTTTGCTATTCCCCCTTCAACACAACATTCTTGTAAAAACCGGTCACCTTCCTTCAAAAACTATCTCCTCTGAGCGCGTTTGTCGTTTCGGCTTCAAACTAACACAGGAGAGAGATTGAACCCTTGTGATTAAAACTACAGAAGCGCGTTTTATAACTGCTCCGGTTTTGATTTTATGAGCCTTCAAAGAACCGCTGCGCTGATGCTGCTGCGCTGCTGTTTTTTTAAGATGGCTGCTTAAAAGCAGGAAGCACCAGCGTGCCCACACTATGCAGACAAGGTAGGTACACTAGACAAAAGTATTGGGACACTTCAGACTAAAACTTGACAAAAGTATTTGGACACTTAGGACTAGCACCTGCCAAATATGCGGGCCCGACCAATGCTGCTTGCAGCTTTAATTTAAAAATTTTTTTTTAATCCAAAGTGCCTCACCTGCCCTGAACCTCACTGCACTTTCTATTGCATTTCAAACAGTATGTATGTTGTTGTTTCACTAATTACACAGCAGTTTTTACAAAACCCGACAAACTTCTCACGAGAACACTCTGCATAGCGAGAGTTCTGGCGGGGGTCGCGGCCCCGGCGCTGACTTGCGAAACAAAGTTGAAATGAGCATTGTTGTTTGGCGACAGCCTTTGACGCACTTCCCCTTCAAGCTGTCTGAGCTCGGTGTCTGAGCTAAATTTGTGGCTTTCCCGATGCGGTGGCAGAAGCGAAACTCAAAGCACCATCAGAGCAGACGTACAGGAAACGAAGGTACAGTGCACACAATGAAGAATGGCTGAGGGGGTGCTTCAGTCAGACATCAACTTTGTTATTATACAACGGCACACTTCCGGCCCAACGGATGACTTTTCTTGTCAGCATATATACAGGTAAATGCCAGTAAATTAGAATATTTTGAAAAACTTGATTTATTTCAGTAATTGCATTCAAAAGGTGTAACTTGTACATTATATTTATTCATTGCACACAGACTGATGCATTCAAATGTTTATTTCATTTAATTTTGATGATTTGAAGTGGCAACAAATGAAAATCCAAAATTCCGTGTGTCACAAAATTAGAATATTACTTAAGGCTAATACAAAAAAGGGATTTTTAGAAATGTTGGCCAACTGAAAAGTATGAAAATGAAAAATATGAGCATGTACAATACTCAATGCTTGGTTGGAGCTCCTTTTGCCTCAATTACTGCGTTAATGCGGCGTGGCATGGAGTCGATGAGTTTCTGGCACTGCTCAGGTGTTATGAGAGCCCAGGTTGCTCTGATAGTGGCCTTCAACTCTTCTGCGTTTTTGGGTCTGGCATTCTGCATCTTCCTTTTCACAATACCCCACAGATTTTCTATGGGGCTAAGGTCAGGGGAGTTGGCGGGCCAATTTAGAACAGAAATACCATGGTCCGTAAACCAGGCACGGGTAGATTTTGCGCTGTGTGCAGGCGCCAAGTCCTGTTGGAACTTGAAATCTCCATCTCCATAGAGCAGGTCAGCAGCAGGAAGCATGAAGTGCTCTAAAACTTGCTGGTAGACGGCTGCGTTGACCCTGGATCTCAGGAAACAGAGTGGACCGACACCAGCAGATGACATGGCACCCCAAACCATCACTGATGGTGGAAACTTTACACTAGACTTCAGGCAACGTGGATCCGTGCCTCTCCTGTCTTCCTCCAGACTCTGGGACCTCGATTTCCAAAGGAAATGCAAAATTTGCATGGTTGGGTGATGGTTTGGGGTGCCATGTCATCTGCTGGTGTCGGTCCACTCTGTTTCCTGAGATCCAGGGTCAACGCAGCCGTCTACCAGCAAGTTTTAGAGCACTTCATGCTTCCTGCTGCTGACCTGCTCTATGGAGATGGAGATTTCAAGTTCCAACAGGACTTGGCGCCTGCACACAGCGCAAAATCTACCCGTGCCTGGTTTACGGACCATGGTATTTCTGTTCTAAATTGGCCCGCCAACTCCCCTGACCTTAGCCCCATAGAAAATCTGTGGGGTATTGTGAAAAGGAAGATGCAGAATGCCAGACCCAAAAACGCAGAAGAGTTGAAGGCCACTATCAGAGCAACCTGGGCTCTCATAACACCTGAGCAGTGCCAGAAACTCATCGACTCCATGCCACGCCGCATTAACGCAGTAATTGAGGCAAAAGGAGCTCCAACCAAGTATTGAGTATTGTACATGCTCATATTTTTCATTTTCATACTTTTCAGTTGGCCAACATTTCTAAAAATCCCTTTTTTGTATTAGCCTTAAGTAATATTCTAATTTTGTGACACACGGAATTTTGGATTTTCATTTGTTGCCACTTCAAATCATCAAAATTAAATGAAATAAACATTTGAATGCATCAGTCTGTGTGCAATGAATAAATATAATGTACAAGTTACACCTTTTGAATGCAATTACTGAAATAAATCAAGTTTTTCAAAATATTCTTATTTACTGGCTTTTACCTGTATATACAAACCCCGTTTCCATATGAGTTGGGAAATTGTGTTAGATGTAAATACAAACGGAATACAATGATTTGCAAATCATTTTCAACTCATATTCAGTTGAATATGCTACAAAGACAACATATTTGATGTTCAAACTGATAAAGGTTTGTTTTTTTTTGCAAATAATCATTAACTTTAGAATTTGATGCCAGCAACACGTGACAAAGAAGTTGGGAAAGGTGGCAATAAATACTGATAAAGTTGAGGAATGCTCATCAAACACTTATTTGGAACATCCCACAGGCTAATTGGGAACAGGTGGGTGCCATGATTGGGTATAAAAACAGCTTCCCAAAAAATGCCCAGTCTTTCACAAGAAAGGATGGGGGCGAGGTACACCCCTTTGTCCACAACTGCGTGAGCAAATAGTCAAACAGTTTAAGAACAACGTTTCTCAAAGTGCAATTGCAAGAAATTTAGGGATTTCAACATCTACGGTCCATAATATCATCAAAAGGTTCAGAGAATCTGGAGAAATCACTCCACGTAAGCGGCATGGCCGTAAACCAACATTGAATGACCGTGACCTTCGATCCCTCAGACGGCACTGTATCAAAAACCGACATCAATCTCTAAAGGATATCACCACATGGGCTCAGGAACACTTCAGAAAACCACTGTCACTAAATACAGTTTGTCGCTACATCTGTAAGTGCAAGTTAAAGCTCTACTATGCATTTTGGGCCCGAGATCATCTAAGATGGACTCATGCAAAGCGGAAAAGTGTTCTGTGGTCTGACGAGTCCACATTTCAAATTGTTTTTGGAAATATTCGACATCGTGTCATCCGGACCAAAGGGGAAGCGAACCATCCAGACTGTTATCGACGCAAAGTTCAAAAGCCAGCATCTGTGACGGTATGGGGGTGCATTAGTGCCCAAGGCATGGGTAACTTACACATCTGTGAAGGCACCATTAATGCTGAAAGGTACATACAGGTTTTGGAACAACATATGCTGCCATCTAAGCGCTGTCTTTTTCAAGACAATGCCAAGCCACATTCAGCACGTGTTGCAACAGCGTGGCTTCGTAAAAAAAAGAGTGCGGGTACTTTCCTGGCCCCGCCTGCAGTCCAGACCTGTCTCCCATCGAAAATATGTGGCGCATTATGAAGCGTAAAATACGACAGCGGAGACCCCGGACTGTTGAACGACTGAAGCTCTACATAAAACAAGGATGGGAAAGAATTCCACTCTCAAAGCTTCAACAATTAGTTTCCTCAGTTCCCAATCGTTTATTGAGTGCTGTTAAAAGAAAAGGTGATGTAATTATTATTTGCAAAAAAAATAAAATAAAGTGTATGAGTTTGAACATCAAATATCTTGTCTTTGTAGTGCATTCAATTGAATATGGGTTGAAAAGGATTTAGCAAATCATTGTATTCCGTTTATATTTACATCGAACACAATTTCCCAACTCATATGGAAACGGGGTTTGTATATATTGTGTTGGCGTTCAACAATCAAGTGTCCGGCAAATGTCACCCTCTCTATATTAGAAACTGCATCCAATGTGTTTTTTATATCAACTTAAAGGGCAGGAAAAAGCCAAGTCATATCAACTGGAGCTTTATTTATACAACACATGCATTCACCTGCATGACATTTGGTAGAACAATAACAAGAACTGCACAGTGAAAACATGAAGACATAAATGGCATTTTGATATTACACAGCAGGGACTTGGAGTTAAAGTAAAGTGCTGCATAGTTGTGCTACTACACAAAGCCTCCTTAAAAAAAAAAGCATGCCGAAGGAATTGATGCTATTTCCTGGTTTAGTACTTAAGGGAATTTGAAATGAGGCATAAACAGATTCTGAGCACTGGAGGCAGTCTTCTCTCAGACAGATGGAGGTTTTATCTAGATTTGGGAATATGTCACACATCTTGAAGATGATGCTGCAGGCTCCTCTTTCTCGTGGACAAGGACGCCGCATCATCATCAGGGGGGGGGGGGGGGTCTCGGGCCTTTCTAACACAAATGAAAAGCCCCGTTTGAGGCTGATCTAAACCTTTACGCCTGAAGCTCTCCCTCCAACGTGCTTTGGGTGGAGATCCGTCCGTCTGTTCGGCGGCAGTCGGTCCGGCCGCCTCTCCTCCGGCCTGTTTTCTTCCCCCCACCTCCATGGGGCTTTTTACATCTCTGCAAGAGAGGAGATGAAAATACAAAAAGCTCAGGAGGCAGTCGTGGCGACGGGCAAATTAGATCGCATGCAAATGTGAGAGGACGAAGACGTGAGCCTTTTGAAGTAAAAAGGACATTTTTGGGGGGATTTATTTGTAATGTTACATTTCTTTGTGATGATAGTGTGCGTGCCCTGTTTTAGCAATATGATGCACCACAGTGACATGCAGTCACTAGAGGCAGGTGAGGCGGGGCCTCACCTGCCATCATGGAAAGAAAAAAAATGTAAAAAGAAAAATTAAATTGTTTTATGTCATGTCTGTATTATCATGTTTTGTTTTAAGTCATGTTTTGTTTAGTTTCTGTCTTTTTCACTCCCTTGTCTGGTCACCATAGCAACCATTAGTTTTCACCTGTCACGTCACGCACCTGTTTCACGTCTTGAGTCACGCACCTGTTTTCGTTAATCATGTCCGTAGTATTTAAGTTCAGTGTTTTTCAGTTTGTTTTCTGACGACCTCGCACCCCATACCACAACACATTTATGCTCTGTTCATGCCTCTAACTCTTTTTTCATGCCGGTTCCATGCCAAGTAAGTTTTTGTTTGTCAAGCCACAGTTAATGTTTTTTTTGTTTAATTGTTCATAGTTTATTCTCCGCCACTGTGCGCGCTTTTTGTTTGATCCTTTTTTTTTGTATTTATAGTTAATAAATAAATCATGTCCCCCTCCCGCCCTCCCATGACTCTTGTTAATTTTTATGGACATCTGGTATCTGTCCTTAAGGGAGGGGCTCTGTCATGTTTGTGTAATCATGTTTTGTTTTAAGTCATTCTGTCATGTCTGTATTATCATGTTTTGTTTTAAGTCATGTTTTGTTTAGTTTCTGTCTTTTTCACTCCCTTGTCTGGTCACCATAGCAACCATTAGTTTTCACCTGTCACGTCACGCACCTGTTTCACGTCTTGAGTCACGCACCTGTTTTCGTTAATCATGTCCGTAGTATTTAAGTTCAGTGTTTTTCAGTTTGTTGTCTGACGACCTACTGTCAGGACTTGGTCTTTGGAGTTTGCTTTTCCAGGATGCAGCGGAAAGTTGGCACGGGCGAGACGGGAATGGAGGTACATGATTTATTTATTAACTATAAATACAAAAAAAAAGGATCAAACAAAAAGCGCGCACAGTGGCGGAGAATAAACTATGAACAATTAAACAAAAAAAACATTAACTGTGGCTTGACAAACAAAAACTTACTTGGCATGGAACCGGCATGAAAAAAGAGTTAGAGGCATGAACAGAGCATAAATGTGTTGTGGTATGGGGTGCGAGGTCGTCAGAAAACAAACTGAAAAACACTGAACTTAAATACTACGGACATGATTAACGAAAACAGGTGCGTGACTCAAGACGTGAAACAGGTGCGTGACGTGACAGGTGAAAACTAATGGTTGCTATGGTGACCAGACAAGGGAGTGAAAAAGACAGAAACTAAACAAAACATGACTTAAAACAAAACATGATAATACAGACATGACATTTTATGTATCCAGTGATTATACTATAAAGTTATTTTCCATTTAACTTCACCAGTTTTAGATTATTTTTATTCAAAATCGCTGAATTTTCACATTTGCCGTTCAAATACTGAGAAGAGACGGTGCGGTGAACAGCAGCCAGTTGAGGCACGTCACTCAGTGCCGCAACATGGATTGCGCAATGACTCGGCTAACTGCTGGCCTGCTGTGCAGATACACCTGCAGACTGTAGGTGTACCTAATTCACAACTCCTCCAACACGAACATTATTGTTTTTGCACTTTTTGGCTTCTTATTAAATAACTTTTGTAACCTATTTTCATGGGCTTTCCTCTTTGTGATGTCAAGTTCCTGTTATGCGCTGTTATACAGTATATGCCTTGAGCTCTTATTTTGAAGGCGCTAAGAGCGGAAGTGATGTCACGTTCCGGAGGTTTTTGAAAGAATGTAAATAAAGTGGTCCTCGTGTAAACTGGAGCCTCCGTGTTTGTTATTTTGTAGTTTCATACAGTATAGGCGACATTTATAAACCCTCGGTTACACTTTTTTAAATAGATTCAATCTTGCACGTGGAAAGTTGAAGTGAGGGCTTTAGTTGCGGTGCATGGACTTAATTTCTAAGTAAAGGTAAGACCATAATAACGTTTTTTTTATTAAATGTGCTTTTTTGTGTGCTACAGTTTGTATGTGTAAAGTTAAAGTTAAGTTAAAGTACCAATGATTGTCTCACACACACACTAGGTGTAATGAAATGTGTCCTCTGCATTTGACCCATCCCCTTGATCACCCCCTGGGAGGTGAGGGGAGCAGTGGGCAGCAGCGGCGCCGCGCCCGGGAATCATTTTTGGTGATTTAACCCCCAATTCCAACCCTTGATGCTGAGTGCCAAGCAGGGAAGAATGCTGGTATGAGCTTTTAAACATAACCCGTTAACTGCTGCCAATCAAATGGTGAATAAGATACTCTTCAGGGTTCATATGTTTGTAAATCTGACTGTGATGAAGTCAGTGCCTCACCAGCCATCAACCTCACCGCATGTCACTGATGCACCACTACAGTCAACTATACAGTCGTGTTGTCCCGATACCAAAAATAATTTCGATACTTTTCTAAATAAAGGGGACCACAAAAATTTGCATTATTGGCTTTATTTTAATCTTAGGGTGCCAGTTTGTCCTTATATAAAATAGTGAACATACAAGACAACTTGTCCTTTAGTAGTAAGTAAACAAACAAAGGCTCCTAATTTAGCTGCTAACATATGCAGTAACATATTGTGTCATTTTCCATTCTATTATTTTGTCAACATTATTAAGGACAAGCGGTAGAAAATGAATTATTAATTTACTTGTTCATTTACTGTTAATCATACTTGCCAACCTTGAGACCTCCGATTTCGGGAAGTGGGGGGTGGGGGGCGTGGTTGGGGGGTGGGGCGGGGCGTGGTTGGGGGCGTGGTTAAGAGGGGAGGAGTATATTGACAGCTGGAATTCACCAAGTCAAGTATTTCATACATATATATATATATATATATATATATATATATATATATATATATATATATATATATATATATACATATATATATATATTAGAGATGCGCGGATAGGCAATTATTTCATCCGCAACCGAATCAGAAAGTCGTCAACCATCCGCCATCCACCCGACCTAACATTTAATCAGAACCGCACCCGCCCGCACCCGCCCGTTGTTATATATCTAATATAGACGATGCAAGGCATTAGTGAGGTTATAAAGCTTTTGCCTGTTCAAGAAAGGAGACTGATCCAATGCAGCACAGACATTCACGGCCCAGACGCACACCAGTGCGCAATCATATGGGAGCCGCGCTGAGCGCACCTCCAAGCGCGTCTCGCTGCCGGCGCCATCCATTTTCAGGGCTAGTTGATTCGGCAGGTGGGTTGTTACACACTCCTTAGCGGGTTCCGACTTCCATGGCCACCGTCCTGCTGTCTATATCAACCAGGGTGAGCCCCACCCCTTTCGTGAGCGCACTGCGCGCGGAGTGACCCCTGTTACGCGCCCCCCGGCAACAGGGGTGGCGGGCAGGTAAGCTGCGCGGGCGGAGCGCGCGGAGTGACCCCTGTTACGAGCCCCCGGCCACGGGGGTGGCGGGCAGGTAAGCTGCTTACCTGCTGCGCGTGACGCCGGCCGCGGCGAAGGCGGACGAGGCGGGGTGTCGGTGCGGTGGGCGCGGTGGTGACCCTGGACGTGCGTCGGACCCTTCTCGCGGATCACCTCAGCTACGGCTCCCGGTGGGGCCCTCTCGGGGGAAGGGGCCTCGGTCCCGGACCCCGGCGAGGCGTCCCTTCTCCGCTCCGTAAAAGTGTCCATCTCTTTTTTTCTTCTTCTTCTGTTGTGGCATATGCATTTAACTATGTATATATATTTCCGAATTGGTTTAACTGCCACCCGCCTGAATCTATTTAAAATCTAATTTTTTTTTATTTCAACCGCCCGACCCGACCCGCGGATAAAATCTAATTTTTTTTTATTTCAACCGCCCGATCCGTGGATAATCCGCGGACTCCGCGGTTGTGTCCGCAAACCGCGCATCTCTAATATATATATATATATATATATATATATATATATATATATATATATATATATATATATATATATATATATATATATATATATATATCTACATCCTGAAAATATGCAAACAAAACTGTGTTTAGATAATTGATACTTCAAACTTGCATAAAGATAAAATTAATATAACATAACTTGGCTTCTGAGAGCTTCAAAATGTAATGAATAAAATGCTAAAGTTGTTGATAAACAAGCCTTTTTTTAAATAATTAAATATGGTCATTTTAAATGAATTATTATGATAATTTAAAATGTATTATTTCAAATATGTTTATTTTAACGTACCGGTATAATTCTATGGCTGGATGTAAGGAGTCAGAAAAAAAAAAAAAAAAATACAATTAATTTTTATGTTTTTAGCAAAATATAGCAAAAATGTATTTAGTTTTTTGTTTTTTTTAATTAATAAATATATTTATTTTTAGGTAAGATAAACATAATAATACAATGTATCTCTAGTCTGGATGATTTAGTTCTTGTCACCCTGTTGTCCTCCCGTCGTGAAAAAAGGCTGTCCTCACTCAGGTCCGCATGGAGCTGGAGGGGGCGTGGCCTCCAGCTCCGGCTGAAAATCGGGAGATTTTCGGGAGAATATTTGTCCCGGGAGGTATTCGGGAGAGGCGCTGAATTTCGGGAGTCTCCCGGAAAATTCGGGAGGGTTGGCAAGTATGCTGTTAATATCTGCTCACTTTCTCTTTTAACATGTTCTATCTATACTCCTGTTAAAATGTAATAATCACTTATTCTTCTGTTGTTTGGATGCTTTACATTAGTTTTGGATGATACCACAAATTTGGGTATCAATCCGATACCAAGTAGTTACAGGATCATACATTGGTCATATTCAAAGTCCTCATGTGTCCAGGGACGTATTTCCCGAGTTTATAAACATTATATACATTTAAAAAAAACAAAAGATGTTGTGATTAGAGATGTCCGATAATGTTTTTTTTTGCCGATATCCGATATTCCGATATTGTCCAACTCTTAATTACTGATTCCGATATCAACCGATACCGATATATACAGTCGTGGAATTAACACATTATTATGCCTAATTTTGTTGTGATGCCCCGCTGGATGCATTAAACAATGTAACAAGGTTTTCCAAAATAAGTCAACTCAAGTTATGGAAAAAAATGCCAACATGGCACTGCCATATTTATTATTGAAGTCACAAAGTGCCTCAAAACAGCAGCTTGGAACTTGGACTCTCCCTGAGAGAGC
This sequence comes from Nerophis lumbriciformis, assembly GCF_033978685.3. NCBI lineage: Eukaryota > Metazoa > Chordata > Actinopteri > Syngnathiformes > Syngnathidae > Nerophis > Nerophis lumbriciformis. The sequence continues at coordinate 4,091,656 of NC_084582.2, read as the reverse complement.
ATGAGGAGGTTGAGGTGGAGGGGGTTGAGGTTGTAGGAGTAGCGAGGGTAAATATTGCAGCCCGGAAGAGTTAGGGCTGCATGGGATTCTGGGTATTTGTTCTGTTGTGTTTATGTTGCGTTACGGTGCGGATGTTCTCCCGAAATGTGTTTGTCGTTCTTGTTTGGTGTGGGTTCACAGTGTGGCGCATATTTGTAACAGTGTTAAAGTTTTTTATACGGCCACCCTCAGTGTGACCTGTATGGCTGTTGACCAAGTATGCGTGCATTCACTTGTGTGTGTGAAAAGCCGTAGATATTATGTGACTGGGCCGGCACGCAAAGGAAGTGCCTTTAAGGTTTATTGGCGCTCTGTATCTCTCCTACGTCCGTGTACATTACGGCGTTTTAAAAATTCATACATTTTACTTTTTGAAACAGATACCGATAATTTTGAAACCGATAACGATAATTTCCGATATTACATTTTAAAGCATTTATCGGCCGATAATATCGGCAGTCCGATATTATCGGACATCCCTAGTTGTGATGCCAAAAAATATCGACGTAATCATAGTAGTATCGACTAGATACGCTCCTGTACTTGGTATCATTACAGTGGATGTCAGGTGTAGATCCACCAATGGGGTTTGTTTCCATTTTGACGCCGCTGAGCTACGGTGTGTAGTGAAGCATGTTTAGCTATTCCTCGTCCTGCAGGGATGATACTTGTAAGAAACTTAAGAAACAGTACTTTTTAGAGGCAGTATAGTACCGAATATGATCAATTAGTATCGCGGTACTATACTAATACCGGTATACCGTACAACCCTACAATACAGTAGAAAGTTGAATACAATGCAATGAAAATGCAACTTTTGTAAGACTTCAGATTATAAATATCAATGGCATATCAAATACAATTTAATTAAAAATTGAATGCCTCTTATCTATTTGCAATCTTCTGAGGTAAATATCAACATTAACTTTTTTCCACAGGCTAATAAATTAGAAAATAAAATAACAATGAATAAACCAACCATTCAGGACTTTAAACTGCTCAGTTGCCATCTTTTCTTGGATGCTAGTTCATTAATGTCAGGGTTCAGGCTTTGAGCTGAGGCAACCTTCATTATCCAACAAAGTTGTTCATCAGTCATTATATCTCGTATTCCACCCGGACCACAGTCTTGGGGGCGTGCTTTAAAGGCACTGCGTTTATCGTCCTCTACGACAGTGGTTCTCAACCTTTTTTCAGTGATGTACCCCCTGTGAATTTTTTTTTAATTCAAGTACCCCCTAATCAGAGCAAAGCATTTTTGGTTGAAAAAAAGAGATAAAGAAGTACAATACAGCACTATGTCATCAGTTTCTGATTTATCAAATTGTATAACAGTGCAAAATATTGCTCATTTGTAGTGGTCTTTCTTGAACTATTTTGGAAAAAAAGATAGGTTTTTGTTTATATTTATAAAGGATTTTTGAATTGTTGCTATTTTTAAAATATTTTGAAAAAATCTCATGTACCCCTTGGCATACCTTCAAGTACCCCCAGGGGTACGCGTACCCCCATTTGACAACCACTGCTCTACAATATGTCGTCATGTCTGCTTTTCATCCATTCACAAAATATGTGCGACTTCGGCAGGCACGTGCACGTAAATGCAATGCATACTTG
>NC_084582.2:4082500-4085000 GCF_033978685.3 Nerophis lumbriciformis | reverse complement strand
AGGTGTGTGCAGTAAGGAAAATAAATAAATGCTCCTGATTCATTATTCAGAAATTGAGGTGTAGTGGTAAATTATTAAATAAGCATACTTTACTATGTTATGTCTACAATCTTTTTTTTTTTTTCTTCATTTTATTTGATTTAATTTCATTCGATTTAATTATATTGCATTTTACTGCAGGGCTGACGGGGGTTTTCTGTGCCATTAATATCTATAATTAGGTCATATTTGTCATACAGCACAGTATTGCATCTCATTAGGTTATGATGATATGACCTGATATTTGGCCGGGAAGTGTGAAAAGGACATGCAAATGATCAACAACTCAACTCAAACTCTAAAGCTGCAGGCAAAAAAAAATGAATGCAAATGTCTCCAGCGAATCTCCGGCTTTGGATTTTTGTAAGGCGCGGCCTCTCTTGCGAAACATCAGAGGTCAAAAAGCGCTTTGAAATGTCACTTTTAGTCAAGATACATATAAGGATGTTGACCTCTGGTACGTGTAATTTAATGCAAATTAGGAAATTCAAGGCGTGGATGAAATTCAAGGCCACATACTACTAATAAACGTCATCTGTGTCTTCATTAGAGATATAACTTACTGTAATCCGAGTCTTCGACCCCGCTGTCATCTCCCAGCACAATGCGACTCTTGGCCCCCGTCAGCACGTGCTGGTACGCATGCAGGCTTCTTTTGGGGGGGGCCTGCAGTTCCTCCACCACATCCTGGAACTCTTGCAGCAAGTCGTGCAGCTCCGTTTCCATTTCTGCTCGGAAAATGTGACGGCATGTTTAAGAGCAATCACGTGACCACACGTGAGGTTACTTCAATCTTCGGCAAACAGAAGGTCAGGTCTCATAGCGTGGGTTTGTCTTAAAAAAAGACCACATTAAATATAGTAAATATACTAAACCGTTTGGTCTAAAACGTTCATTTCAGAAAACTGAAATTGAGACTTTTGACAAGAACAAGAAAGTTTGATCATATTACGCCTATACTGGCTCGCCTGCACTGGCTTCCTGTCATACTTGCCAACCTTGAGACCTCCGATTTCGGGAGGTGGGGGGCGTGGTCGGGGGTTGGGCGGTGGGCGTGGTTGGGGGCGTGGTTAAGATATATATAAGAAATACTTGACTTTCAGTGAATTCTAGCTATATATATATATATATATATATATATATATATATATATATATATATATATATATATATATATATATATATATATATATATATATATATATATATGTATGTGTGGGGAAAAAAATCACAAGACTATTTCATCTCTACAGGCCTGTTTCATGAGGGGGGGTACCCTCAATCGTCAGGAGATTTTAATGGGAGCATTCGCATACCATGGTTTATATAGGGCACAGAGTGGGTGGGTACAGGCTGGCCTAGGGGCGTGGTGATTGGCTCATGTGTTGCCTAGGAGGTGTTTCCGTCTATGGCGGCATGTTGTTACAATTTCGCTGCGCTTGTTGAGGGATGACAGGTCTGGATGGTAAATAATAAACAGTTTCTCTTTCAAGCATAGGTTGCATCTTTTATTACCACTATTGTAAGGTGTGCTGGATGCAAGAATTTGCCATGTTATTGAATATTCAACATTATTAGTCTTTGAGGTCCCAAATGTGTTTGCTGAGTTCTGTGGTATTTCGCAGGTTTTTGTTCCTGAAAGAAGCTTTGTGATTGTTCCATCTGGTTTTGAATTCTCCCTCGGTTAATCCTACATATGTGTCGGATGTGTTAATGTCCTTGCGTATTACCTTAGATTGGTAGACAACTGATGTTTGTAAGCACCCCCCGTTGAGGGGGCAATCAGGTTTCTTTCGACAATTACATCCTTTGTTGGTTTTGGAGTCGCTCTGTCTGAGGGCCGACGGCTCATTTGCAATTGTTTTGTTGTGGTTTGAGATGATTTGTCGTATATTGTTCATGCAGCTGTAGCTCTATTTAATGTTGTTCTTGTTGAATACTTTTCTTAGGATGTTGTCTTTGGGAAAGTGTTTGTCAATCAGATTGAGGAATTTGTGTCCAATGTTCGTTGAGACGTTTTTGCTGTATGGGGGGTTGTACCAGATGATGTCGTTCCGTTTTCTGTTCTTTTTTGGCTGGTTTCCTGGCGTGGGTTCATAGGTGAGGGTGAAATTGTATCCGCTTTCATCAAGGGCTTTTTGGTACGGGGGGGTTGCTTGGTCAAATTCAGCTTTGCTAGATGACAGCATCGATAGCCTTTTATTGATTCCGGTAGGTATTCTTTTCGTGGTGGTGGGTGGGTGGTTGCTGTCATGGTGCACGTATTGGAGTGTTGTGTTGGGTTTCGTGAATGGTTGGTAGCTGTTATTTCTCAGGTTGAAAGTGACGTCAAGGAAGTTGACGGTTTGCTTGTTGGCTTCAATCGTGATCCGTAGGCCGTTCTCTTTGAAAATTTGGCATATGCGCTTCTTGGTATTCTTGCTGCTCCTTGGTGAGGCGCGACACACTGCCAGTCCGTCAT
>NC_084582.2:4070000-4080000 GCF_033978685.3 Nerophis lumbriciformis | reverse complement strand
TAAACAAGCAATTATTTTAATAATTAAATATGGTCATTTTAAATGAATTATTATGATCATTTAAAATTAATTATTTCATATATGTTTATTTTATTGTATAATTCTATGTCTGGATGTAATAAGGAGTCAGAAAAAATACAAATAAAAACACAATTAATTTTGATGTTTTTAGCAAAATATAGTAAAAATGTATTTAGTTTTTTTTGTAATTAATAAATATATTTATTTTTAGGTAAGATAAACATAATAATACAACGTGTCTCTAGAGCAGGTCAGCAGCAGGAAGCATGAAGTGCTCTAAAACTTGCTGGTAGACGGCTGCGTTGACCCTGGATCTCAGGAAACAGAGTGGACCGACACCAGCAGATGACATGGCACCCCAAACCATCACTGATGGTGGAAACTTTACACTAGACTTCAGGCAACGTGGATCCTGTGCCTCTTCTGTCTTCCTCCAGACTCTGGGACCTCGATTTCCAAAGGAAATGCAAAATTTGCATGGTTGAGTGATGGTTTGGGGTGCCATGTCATCTGCTGGTGTCGGTCCACTCTGTTTCCTGAGATCCAGGGTCAACGCAGCCGTCTACCAGCAAGTTTTAGAGCACTTCATGCTTCCTGCTGCTGACCTGCTCTATGGAGATGGAGATTTCAAGTTCCAACAGGACTTGGCGCCTGCACACAGCGCAAAATCTACCCGTGCCTGGTTTACGGACCATGGTATTTCTGTTCTAAATTGGCCCGCCAACTCCCCTGACCTTAGCCCCATAGAAAATCTGTGGGGTATTGTGAAAAGGAAGATGCAGAATGCCAGACCCAAAAACGCAGAAGAGTTGAAGGCCACTATCAGAGCAACCTGGGCTCTCATAACACCTGAGCAGTGCCAGAAACTCATCGACTCCATGCCACGCCGCATTAACGCAGTAATTGAGGCAAAAGGAGCTCCAACCAAGTATTGAGTATTGTACATGCTCATATTTTTCATTTTCATACCTTTCAGTTGGCCAACATTTCTAAAAAATCCCTTTTTTGTATTAGCCTTAAGTAATATTCTAATTTTGTGACACACGGAATTTTGGATTTTCATTTGTTGCCACTTCAAATCATCAAAATTAAATGAAATAAACATTTGAATGCATCAGTCTGTGTGCAATGAATAAATATAATGTACAAGTTACACCTTTTGAATGCAATTACTGAAATAAATCAAGTTTTTCAAAATATTCTAATTTACTGGCTTTTACCTGTAGGTATCCTGGGCATGACGTTAAAGTGCATCCGGCAGTGGAGACTCCTCTATGGGGTCTTGGGGCACTACGAGGTTAACCGCTTTACTACTGTTACTCCAGGTGGCCCTTGGCAAAGGCCTAGTACCTGACTGCCCCCTAGCCAGGGATACGGTGAAGACCTCAACGGCGGAGCAGGCGGAAGACAGTAGATTTAAGAACTACCACACTGCAAAAACTGAAATCTAAGTAAGATGAAATATCTCAAATAAGGGTGATATTTGCTTATTTTCTGTCTGATAAGATAATTCTTCTCACTAAGGCAGATTTTATGTTCCGGTGTTTTACTTGTTTTAAGGGTTTTGGTCCGAAATGATCTCAGTAAGATATTACAGCTTGTTGCTGAGATTTGATGACCTATATTGAGTAAAACATGCTTGGAACTAGAATATCAAGTGTTGCAAAGCTGTGTCATCAACACTCACAAGTATAAAACTACTTTTTTAAAGTAATAATTTCTTACTTCAAGCATGAAAAAAAATCATGATGCCAAGCGTACATCATTATGTCAAGATAATGGCACTAGCATTTACTTATTTTAAGAATATTTTCCAACATATTGAGCAAAAAGGTCTCTTTTTTTTCTACCAAGAAAAGTGCACTTAGTGAGAATATACTTATTTTAAGGTATTTTTGGGTTCATTGAGGTTAGCTAATTTTACTTGTTTTGGAAAGTCTTGACAAGCCGAATTTTCTTGTTCTATTGGCCGATAATTTTGCTTAGTTCAAATAAAATACCCCTAATTTTTGTATTATTTTTCTTTGTTTTTGAACACTGACTTTTTGCAGTGCACAACGGCTGCGATGGCGGAAGAAGGCTGCAGCAGAAAAGGGTCCCCCAGTCGTCTTGGACTCCAGGCCACTGGATCCTGACCCGGATCTGTCAAGGATCGTGTGGTGACTGTCTGCGCACCAGTCTCCCCACGTAAAACAAAGTCACGCACAGGCATCCTCCATAAAGGGATACACCCCTACCAGGAGGATCGTCATACTCGTTCGAGCGACCGCCGATGATGATGATGAGATATAGGAAATAAAATATAATCAAGTGATTCTTTGGCCAACCTGGAGCCATAGTTTGAGAGTCACTGTTAATTTTCTATTATATATTCTGACTACCGTATTTTCCGCACCATAAGGCGCCCTGGGTTATAAGCCGCGCCTTCAATGAACGGCATATTTCAAAACTTTGTCCACCTATAAGCCGCCCCGTGTTGTAAGCCGCATCTAACTGCGCTAAAGGAATGTCAAAAAAACAGTCAGATAGGTCAGTCAAACTTTAATAATATATTAAAACCAGCGTGATGTGGGCGCGCATGGAGTCGTATATCAACATGGACGGAGCTGCGTGAAAAAAGCCACCCGGCCTCTTCGCGTAAACTTAAACTTACCTTAACCACTCGCTCATCTTTTCTTCATCCATCCCTTCGAGTTAGCTTTTATGATGACGCCGGCTGGAAAGGTCTCTTTTGGCAAGGTCTTCCTTTTGAATATCACCATGGGTGGAAGTTTCTGGCCATTAGCATGGCAAGCTAGAACCACAGTGAAGGATGACTTCTCATTCCCTGTGGTGCGAATATTCACCGTACGTGCTCCCGTTGTATCCACAGTGCGGTTCACAGGAATATCAAAAGTCAGTGGAACCTCGTCCATGTTGATAATGTTCTCTGGCCGGATCTTTTTTTCAGCTATCTTGTTTTTACAATATGCACGGAAAGTAGCCAGCTTTTCTTGAAAGTCTTTAGGCAGTTGCTGTGAAATAGTAATCCGTGTGCGGATGGAGAGATTGCGTCTTTTCATGAACCGGATCCCTGTCGCTTAGTAGGAGCCATTTTGTGGTCTTTACAGATGTAAACACACAAAGGAAATGAAACGTACGGTATATCCGCGCGCTTTTTCTTCTTCTACGCGGGCGGGTGGTTGCTTACAGTAGAAGAAGAAGCGCTTCCTGTTCTATGGGGGCGGGTGCTTACCTTGGCGGTTGCTTGCGTAGAAGAAGAAGCACTTCCTCTTCTACGGGGAAAAAAGATGGCGGCTGTTTACCGTAGTTGCGAGACCGATACTTCATGAAAATGAATCTTAATATTAATCCATATATAAAGCGCACCGGGTTAAAAGCCGCACTGTCAGCTTTTGAGTAAATTTGTGGTTTTTAGGTGCGGCTAATAGTGCGGAAAATACGGTATTTATTTAAAAAAAAAATTATATTTTTTAATATTTTGTAGCACTTTGAGATTTTAACAAATGTAAAGTGCGTTACAAATGTAATTCATTATTATTATTATTATTATTATTATTACTGTGCAAAACCGATGTCCTGAAATAAAATTTTAGAGGTTTAAGAATAAACAGCAAGTAAGAAATAAAACCTCTTAGCGGTGGTAAAACTACCAAACTGCAAGGTATGATTGTGACGAAATCAATACAATTAACTAAATCTGAACTTTAAGCTTCGGCCTGCAGTAAAAAGTGATTTTTTTTTTTTTTGCAATATCTATAAAACACTGTGGCGGCCTTTGAGACAACGATAAGTGCATTATATATAAGAGTAAATATTGGGGAAAAACGCAGCACTTGTTGAAGAACTGTGGCTATCAGGCATAGAATGGTAATATCTGGATATGAAAAATTACAAGGTGCAGCAGCGTTTAAATATAATGTGACAGGGGAGGAATTAGGTTTTATTTTTGTTTTTAAAAAAACAGATTTTAATTCATAGCCGCTAGGGTTGTACGGTATATCGGTATTAGTATAGTACCGCGATACTAATGAATCATTTTCGATACTATACCACCAGCCGATGAGCATGTTCGGCAGCGCACAATCACGGAGTACTTACAAGCAGACACAGTGTGTAGACAGAAAAGGGAGAACGGACGCATTTTGGCTTAAAAACTAACGATAAAGGTGAAGTTATAACACTGAAACGCCCTCAGGAAGAGGTGCTTTAAGACATGGCTAGCTAGCTAGCGAGCGGACATCCTTCCTCAGTGTTTTAGCTACTTCTAAATCACTAATCCTGGTCTCCATGGCGACAAATAAAGTAAGTTTCTTACCAGTATCATCCCTGCAGGACGAGGAATAGCTAAACATGCTTCACTACACACCGTAGCTCACTGGCATCAAAATGTAAACAAACGCCATTGGTGGATTTACACCTAATATCAACTGACTGATTGATTGAAACTTTTATTAGTAGATTGCACAGTACAGTACATATTCCGTACAATTGACCATTAAATGGTAACACCCGAATAAGTTTTTCAACTTGTTTAAGTCGGGGTCCACATTAATCAATTCATGGTAGAAGCCACTGTAATGATATCAAGTACAGGAGCGTATCGAGTCGATACTACTATGATTACATCGCTATTTTTTGGCATCACAACATCTTCCTTTGTTTTAAAAAAAATGTATATTATGTTTGTAAACTCGACCAGCTCTATACTCTCGGCAGGGTCCTTGAGGGTGCATGGGAGTTTGCCCAACCAGTCTACACGTGTTTTGTGGACTTGGAGAAGGCATTCGACCGTGTCCCTCGGGAGGTCCTGTGGGGAGTGCTCAGAGAGTATGGGGTAACGGACTGTCTGATTGTGGCGGTCCGCTCCCTGTATGCTCAGTGCCAGAGCTTGGTCCGCATTGCCGGCAGTAAGTCGGACACTTTTCCAGTGAGGGTTGGACTCCACCAAGGCTGCCCTTTGTCACCGATTCTGTTCATAATTTTTATGGACAGAATTTCTAGGCGCAGTCAAGGCGTTGAGGGGATCTGGTTTGGTGGCTGCAGGATTAGGTCTCTGCTTTTTGCAGATGATGTGGTCCTGATGGCTTCATCTGGCCAGGATCTTCAGCTCTCACTGGATCGGTTCGCAGCCGAGTGTGAAGCGACTGGGATGAGAATCAGCACCTCCAAGTCCGAGTCCATGGTTCTCGCCCGGAAAAGGGTGGAGTGCCATCTCCGGGTTGGGGAGGAGATCTTGCCCCAAGTGGAGGAGTTCAAGTACCTCGGAGTCTTGTTCACGAGTGAGGGAAGAGTGGATCGTGAGATCGACAGGCGGATCGGTGCGGCGTCTTCAGTAATGCGGACGCTGTATCGATCCGTTGTGGTGAAGAAGGAGCTGAGCCGGAAGGCAAAGCTCTCGATTTACCGGTCGATCTACGTTCCCATCCTCACCTATGGTCATGAGCTTTGGGTTATGACCGAAAGGACAAGATCACGGGTACAAGCGGCCGAAATGAGTTTCCTCCGCCGGGTGGCGGGGCTCTCCCTTAGAGATAGGGTGAGAAGCTCTGCCATCCGGGGGGACCTCAAAGTAAAGCCGCTGCTCCTCCACATCGAGAGGAGCCAGATGAGGTGGTTCGGGCATCTGGTCAGGATGCCACCCGAACGCCTCCCTAGGGAAGTGTTTAGGGCACGTCCGACCGGTAGGAGGCCGCGGGGAAGACCCAGGACACGTTGGGAAGACTATGTCTCCCGGCTGGCCTGGGAACGCCTCGGGGTCCCACAGGAAGAGCTGGACGAAGTGGCTGGGGAGAGGGAAGTCTGGGCTTCCCTGCTTAGGTTGCTGCCCCCGCGACCCGACCTCGGATAAGCGGAAGAAGATGGATGGATGGATGGATGTTTATAAACTCAGGAAATATGTCTTTGAATATGACTAATGTATGATCCTGTAACGACTTGGTATCAAATTGATGCCTAAATTTGTGGTATGATCCAAAACTAATGTAAAGTGTCCAACAACGGAAGAATAAGTGATTATTACATTTTAACAGAAGAGTAGATAGAACATGTTAAAAGAGAAAGTAAGCAGATATTAACAGTAAATGAACAAGTAGATTAATAATTCATTTTCTACCACTTGTCCCTAATAATGTTGACAAAATAATAGAAGAAAAAAAAACTGATATTAACAGTAAATGAACAAGTGGATTAATAATGTTTTTTTTTACAGCTTGTCCTTTATAATTTTGACAAAATAGATTGATAAATGACACAATATGTTACTGCATATGTCAGCAGACTAAATTAGGAGCCTTTGTTTGTTTACTTACTACTAAAAGACAAGTTATGCAATAAAAAACATATGTTTAATGTACCCTAAATATTTTTTTGTTAAAATAAAGCCAATAATGCAATTTTTTTGTGGTCCCCTTTATTTAGAAAAGTACCGAAAAGTATCGTAATAATTTTAGTACCGGTACCGGTTTAGGTACCAAAATATTGGTATCGTTACAACACTAATAGTCACTCTAAAAGCACTTTTACTGGTAGCTGCTGTTTCTTATGGTCATCAGTGCACTACTTGGAAACTAATGACTCATATACTGTAGATGCCGGACTCACCTGCAGTCACTCCTGAGGTCATGGAGGCACAATTGTGGAGAAGAAATAAAGAGCAGGCTGCTCGGGTTGAAGGCGGTTCTCTCGGCTGACAGCGGCCGTCTGTCTTATAAAGCCTAGCGAGGAGGAGGAAGAGGAGGAGGAGTCACGTTGCAAGAAAACTTCACATTTACTCTGAGCAGGAAAGAAATAGGTGGAAAAGCAAATACAGGAAATTATGCAACTTAGGTTGACGCTTGGAGCTTTTTCCTTCCTTGTGAAGTCATTACGGAGGATATTTAAGTATCCAGAACATTTACCGGAATTTTAATCATAAGCATACATTTATTTCACATCTTGAAACAGTTTTATGGGCAACCATAATCTTTGGAAGGGGGTTGACAAAAAAAAAAAAATGCCTATCAAGCAAACAACTTATCTAAACTTGCAGTGAAAATAATTTAAGCTGGACTGTAAACTCAATTTAGGTTTACAAACCTGCAGTCGTCTGCAAGAAACCGATAAAAAAAAAAAAAAAGTCTGACATATTTACTATTACAAACGCATAGGGCCTGATCGACTAAGATCTAAATACCACGACTAAACTTAGGCCATCACGTGGACAAAAGATAAGACCTTCTGGAGGAAAGTTCTGTGGTCAGATGAAACAAAAATTGAGCTGTTTGGCCACAATACCCAGCAATATGTTTGGAGGAGAAAAGGTGAGGCCTTTAATCATATCAACACCAGGTCTACCGTCAAGCATGGTGGTGGTATTATTATGCTCTGGGCCTGTTTTGCTGCCAATGGAACTGGTGCTTTACAGAGAGTAAATGGGACAAGGAAAAAGGAGGATTACCTCCAAATTCTTCAGGACAACCTAAAACCATCAGCCCGGAGGTTGGGTCTTGGGCGCAGTTGGGTGTTCTAACAGGACAATGACCCCAATCACATGTCAAAAGTGGTAAAGGAATGGCTATATCAGGCTAGAATTAAGGTTTTAGGATGGCCTTCCCAAAGTCCTGACTTAAACGCGTGGACAATGCTGAAGAAACAAGTCCATGTCAGAAAACCAACAAATTTTGTCAAGAGGAGTGGTCAAAAATTCAACCAGAAGCTTGTGGATGGCTACCAAAAGCGCCTTATTGCAGTGAAACTTGCCAAAGGGACATGTAAGCAAATATTAACATTGCTGTATGTATACTTTTGACCCAGCACATTTGGTCACATTTTCAGTAGACCCATAATAAATTCATAAAAGAACCAAACTTCATGAATGTTTTTTGTGACCAACAAGTATGTGCTCCAATCACTCTATCACAAAAAAAATAAGAGTTGTAGAAATTATTGGAAACTCAAGACAGTCATGACATTATGTTTTTTACTCGTGTATGTAAACTTTTAATGTATGTATGTATTAGAGATGCGCGGTTTGCGGGCACAACCGCGGAGTCCGCGGATTATCCGCGGATCAGGCGGATGAAATTTAAAAAAATTAGATTTTATCCGCGGGTCGGGTCGGGTCAGGCGGTTGAAATAAAAAAAAATTTGATTTTAAATAGATTCAGGCGGGTGGCAGTTAAACCAATTGGGAAATATATATACATAGTTAAATGTTGTTACCCACATACGAAAAACGAGCAGGCACCTGCAGCATATGCCACAACAGAAAAAAAAAAGAAAAGAGATGGACACTTTTACGGAGCGGAGAAGGGACGCCTCGCCGGGGTCCGGGACCGAGGCCCCTTCCCCCGAGAGGGCCCCACCGGGAGCCGTAGCTGAGGCGATCCGCGAGAAGGGCCCGACGCACGTCCAGGGTCACCACCGCACCGACACCCCGCCTCGTCCGCCTTCGCTGCGGCCGGCGTCACGCGCAGCAGGTAAGCAGCTTACCTGCCCGCCACCCCCGTGGCCGGGGGCTCGTAACAGGGGTCACTCCGCGCGCTCCGCCCGCGCAGCTTACCTGCCCGCCACCCCTGTTGCCGGGGGCGCGTAACAGGGGTCACTCCGCGCGCAGTGCGCTCACGAAAGGGGTGGGGCTCACCCTGGTTGATATAGACAGCAGGACGGTGGCCATGTAAGTCGGAACCCGCTAAGGAGTGTGTAACAACCCACCTGCCGAATCAACTAGCCCTGAAAATGGATGGCGCTGGAGCGTCGGGCCCATACCCGGCCGTCGCCGGCAGCGAGACGTGCTTGGAGGTGCGCTCAGCGTGGCTCCCATATGATTGCGCACTGGTGTGCGTCTGGGTCGTGACAGCGTGGCACGCGAATGTCTGTACTGCATTGGATCAGTCTCCTTTCTTTAACAGGCAAAAGCTTTATAACCTCACTAATGCCTTGCATCGTCTATATTAGATATATAACAACGGGCGGGTGCGGGCGGGTGCGGTTCTGATCAAATGTTACATCGGGTGGATGGCGGATGGTTGACGACTTTCTGATGCGGTTGCGGATGAAATAATTGCCTATCCGCGCATCTCTAGTATATATATATATATATATATATATATATATATATATATATATATATATATATATATATATATATATATATATATATATATATATATATATATATATATATATATATATATATATATATATATATATATATATAATATATATATATGTATATATATATATATATATATATCTTTATATATATATATATATATATATGTACAGTATATACAGTAAATAAATAATAAATGAATAGAACTATATAAAATATTGCATAACTAATATAATAAAAAGTAAAATACAAATGCCTTCAATAAAATAATTAATATCAGGTAAAAGCCACATCAAAAAGGTGGGTCTTAAACCTGCTCTTAAAAACATGCCCTGAGGTCCTCCGGCAAGCTGTTCCATAATGGTGGAAAGATGCCATCCCGAGACTTTGTGTCCTGACTTTTGGCATAATTAGTACAAACCCTGTTTCCATATGAGTTGGTAAATTGTGATAGATGTAAATAAAAACGGAATACAATGATTTGCAAATCATTTTCAACCCATATTCAGTTGAATATGCTACAAAGAGCGTTGTTAAAAGGAAAGGCCATGTAACACAGTGGTGAACATGCCCTTTCCCAACTACTTTGGCACGTGTTGCAGCCATGAAATTCTAAGTTAATTATTATTTGCAAAAAAAAAAAAAAAAGTTTATGAGTTTGAACATCAAATATTTTGTCTTTGTAGTGCATTCAATTGAATATGGGTTGAAAAGGATTTGCAAATCATTGTATTCCGTTTATATTTTACATCTAACACAATTTCCCAACTCATATGGAAACTGGGATTGTAGATAAGTGCCGGAGGATCTCCGGGCCCGGTAAAGATGAATAGGGTAATAGCAAATCTGAAAGATAAGAAGGCCCAATACCATAAAAAAAACATT